>NW_010534132.1:10173-14545 GCF_000687285.1 Phaethon lepturus | reverse complement strand
CCGTTACCGTTCTGCGCAGCGTGGTTTTTGTGTTTGCTCTGGAGTTTTCGGTGTAAAATCACAGCCCGGCGGCAAACACGGCCTCATTTCTTAGTCAAGCTACGCAGTTACAAGTAGTACTGGGGCATATTTAGGAAGACTTGGTGCACTGTGGCTGGGTGGATGTTTGTCTTCGTGAAGACCTGTCCCCTGGCTGGGGGGTGGCCTGCTTCCATTCCAGAACCTAATGCCCGTTCTTTTCAAAGTGATTAATGTGAGCCATTTTATTAACGTGCTTCATGTTCGTTATCGAAAAAAACCCCACAAAAACCAAAATAAAACACACAAGAAGTCACTTAAGTCGTGTGTCCTAATGTTCCCAGAGTGGCAAAGGAAGGTAGTGGCAGGTGAGTGGAAAGAGAGTGCTGTAAACAACGCAATGCCTCAGCCAAACATTTGGAAAGAGGAAGCAACTTAACCTGCCTTTTCCCCTTCGAAAGCAACGCACACAGTTAAACTCTGTCTCTCTAAAGGAGGATTGTGGGGTCATAACTGTCTGACGTCTGGCACCAGACCTTTGGACATTTATTTGTTTAGCACCCTGCAAGAGTGAAAGAGGTCAACATCAGCATGAAAACACAGTTTGCTCGACAACGAAGGAACCTTGAAGGAAGTGAGTCACTGTGTGGTTATACTAGAGGAAGGTGGTTACAATAGCTGTCAAATCAGTTCAAGCTTGAAGAGTTGTGTTGGCTAGGAGCCAACATCTGAGCCACAGTCAGTCAGCTAGACCTCTCAGGCCTATAGCTTACTTCATGGTTGTTCTCCCAGGGTGAGCAAAGCTGGTTGCCTCAGCACTCAGTGGAGGTTGGGCTGCCAATGTACCCAGCACCCTTCAGCTGGGTTGCTGGGGTTTTCTGGAGCTATGCCTTCAGTCCACCAAGCAGGTTGTGGGATTGTGGCTGCCATGCACAGCAGCTCACTGTATGAGGAGCAGCAGAGGCTAGACGAGGCATATATACTAGCCTAGCTCTCAAGAACCATGTAACAAAGTACCCCAAAATCTCAGTGGTTGATGGCAGAGAATAACTTTTTCCCCTAGAGTTAAAAAAATGCACCAGGAATTGGTCAGACAAGAAAACAGCTTCAGAGTTTACAGGAAAGCTATATTACACTGTGTTCCATATGGAAGCCCTTAAGTTTGCCAAGGTCAGCTTATGGGAGAATATTTTATTGTAATAGACAAGAGCACTGTAAGATCAATGGACTGAAATTTAAATTCAAGACTGTCAAAATGAAAGTAACTTTTAAATTAAGGTAATTAATAACAAAACACTTTACCAAGGAGAGTTCAGACCCTAATGTAAGGATTTTTATTACTGTTAGGGATTTTTTAATTTTAAGGAAAGAAACAGTGGAAAGCCACTGTTGTTCAACCAGAAGGGATAAGTCTTACGCAGAAATTGTGGACTAAGCGGTTACCTGCGGCAAGCATGAGGTAAGACCAAATTGATAAGTATTCTGATACATGCCAGGTGTTAGGTGTACAAATAATGTGACTTACATAGAAGAATAATTTGAGTTACATAGATAAATAACAGAACAGTTTTCACTGGGTTTTAGATAGAGCTGGTTGCAAAACTCCCGTAAGTCAATATAGATATGTAAATACATAATTTACACCTTTAATATCAGTATGATCGATCCACAGAATCAGTAAAACCTTTAATAAAGCAACCACACCTAAATACAAATAAAAGGAAATACATTAATTTAGCATCCCTTTCTGTTTACAGAATCTCTCTTACAAACTGCTACACTTTGTATAGTTGGATATATATATAAAATGCTCAGGGAAGAAGGGAGCTACGTGAACAAAAAAATGAAAAAAACAAATAATTCCAGCAGTTCCAGTTGCTTAACTACAGATGCACTCAATTCTAATTAAACATCCAAAAAGCTAAATGTCAATAAAAAGGACAGATGTTAGTCCAATTCCTCTATTTTTGCTATCTAACTTCCAAGTTCCTGATTATTCACAGAGATAGTTAATTTCATCCTTCTCTTTTGTTTGTTTCTCTTCCTTCCTACCCCTCTGTGAGAAATCATGTATAGAAGATACTTTTATTCTGCTAGAAAATATCTTTCCAGGATGCTGCTTGAGTCATGGGCATAATTTCATTTTGATACATGTTGATTTTTAATCCATAGTAACATCTACAATAGTAATAAATTAAAGTAGTATTCCCGTAAGTCCAGTAAGTTGGTTTAGCCATTACTACATGAATTAACAAAAACTACCTATTCTTTCAGAAAAATAATTGAGGAAGAAAGTCCAGGTTTTCTGTTTCACATGGCAACTACTACTTTGTCTTTTGCATGGTCAGAGTTACTGTTGTGACAGTTTCTGTATTTAAATATTGATCATATGGCACCTTTGCAGGTTATAAGGGCCCAAATCTTCAAACATTTTAAATATGAGCACAATTTCCTGTCATTCTTCTGAGTGTTTGGGGCCTCTGGTTCATTAAGATGGTCATATTCTGTGAGATTGTCTGCACGGTAGGAAGGTATGACTGTACTTAATATTAAATGTAATAACTTATTTTAGCTATCAAAAGTAACTAATGTGAACATGTGTGTCCTGGTTTCAGCCGGGATAGACTTAATTTTCTTCATAGAAGCTAGTAGGAGGCTATGTTTTGGATTTGGGATGAAAATAATATTGATAACATATTGATGTTTTCAGTTATTGCTAAGCAGTCAAGGACTGTTCGGCTTCTCATGCTGGCCTGCCAGCAAGAAGGCTGGGTGTGCACGGGAAGCTGGGAGGAGACATAGCCAGGACAGCTGACTGAGGCTGACCAAAGGGATATCCATATTCCAGAATATTCCATATTCTTTGGAGTCCAATGACTTCATGCTCAGTATATAAAGCTGGGGGAAGAAGAAGGAAGGGAAGGGACGTAAAAGTAACTAATGTGAACATGTGTGTCCTGGTTTCAGCCGGGATAGACTTAATTTTCTTCATAGAAGCTAGTAGGAGGCTATGTTTTGGATTTGGGATGAAAATAATATTGATAACATATTGATGTTTTCAGTTATTGCTAAGCAGTCAAGGACTGTTCGGCTTCTCATGCTGGCCTGCCAGCAAGAAGGCTGGGTGTGCACGGGAAGCTGGGAGGAGACATAGCCAGGACAGCTGACTGAGGCTGACCAAAGGGATATCCATATTCCAGAATATTCCATATTCTTTGGAGTCCAATGACTTCATGCTCAGTATATAAAGCTGGGGGAAGAAGAAGGAAGGGAAGGGACGTTGGGAGTTATGGCATCTGTCTTCCCAAGTAACTGTTACATGTGATGGAGCCCTGCTTTCCTGGAGGTGGCTGAACACCTGCCTGCTGATGGGAAGTCGTGAATGTATTCCTTGTTTTGCTTTGCTTGCATGTGCAGCTTTTGCTTTACCTATTAAACTGTCTTTATTTCAACACACCAGTTTTCTCACTTCTACCCTTTCGATTCTCTCCCCTGTCCCCTGACAGGGGAGAGTGAGCGAGTGGCTGCGTGGTGCTTGGTTGCTGGCTGGGATTAAACCACAACAGTATGACAGAATGAACACTATCATAAATTAATAGTTAGAGTCAGTGCTAGATGATTTTAACAACAGTTCTATCAGGATTGTAAATTTGTTGTCACATATGGTTCCATTCGCAAATGCACAGCACCTCTATCCTCTTCACAGTTACATGCAGCCCAGCATGTCAGATGTCCTTGAAGAGCTGCCTTGTGGTTGCTAGAAGGTTCTGGAGCAGGCAATGATGCTGTGTGATTGAATGTTTTAGATTAATTGAGCTATACAGATGTACTTGCACCTGCTATGAACACCCTTTTGACAGAAAGGCGTTTATGTGTAAACTTTACCATAGTCTGTTACTATTGGGTAGTCTGCTATAAACAGTCTCCTTTTCTTTTTCCCCAAGTAGTAGGAAAAACTAGTAGTTTTCAACACCAGTAGTTTTCCTATCCAAATTAATAAGGTTAAGCCTGCCTTCTTTCCAATGAGGATTAATCCTTAGCTTTTTTTACAGTTGCATGATTTAGTTAGAGGTGTGAGACATCTTCTGTTTCCTGTCTGTAGCAGACTTTCTAGCCTGTGTCTCACTAATATGAATTGTTTCCGGAACACAGCAGTTAAAAATACTAGCCTACACTTTGCAACCCGGGTGATAACGTCCATTCTCTAAGTCTTCTAAATATGTCCTAAAGTGCTGCTCCCTAGGATGTACCTGCATACGCCCTTTCATTTATGTTTGAGAAATGAGGGTGCCTTACATTTGGTAACTCACTTGAGAGTCACTGCAATAAGGCAAGCTTAAGATTCATGAAGACA
>NW_010534132.1:0-10142 GCF_000687285.1 Phaethon lepturus | reverse complement strand
AGCAGGATACGAATCGAACTCCTAATTACAAAACTTGTAATAAGTCTACATTTTTAGTTATTTTTTACTTAATGGCCTTCTTAGTTTCTTCGGTTTCCTTCACCTAGATTCTTCTGGTAGAGTTTCTCAGCTGGCTTGGAAATCCCCTATGAAGGTATGGTTTCACAATGGTTTATATTAACTGGAGTTAGAGCTGCTGTGATCCCATCCTCTTGTCTGCCATACCAGCCAAAAAACTAGCCCACTCAAAAATGATTGCTTTCTGGCCACTTTGACTTTCTGAACTAGGTCACCACACAGCTTCACATGCAATGATCTTTGTGCAGTATGGTAGTAGCAACAATTATTACTTAGAGTGCTTAGAAATTGCTGCAACAGTATCTGGAGATTTCTCCACATCCCTGAGAGGGAAGGATTTTTCTTTCACATCAGAACTTGTTTGTATTGCACCTTTAACCAATTCCTTCTCTCCCAGATGGCATAATAAAGTATGCATGACATTCCTATCTTAGCAGCATTTCACATCATAAGTAATACTGACTTCTGTTTACACATAGCTTTTAGTCTGTATCAAGAGACAAATACATGTGACACACAACATTTTAAGGACAGCTGCACAAAGCTTTTTCTTATTACAGAAATATTACCAGCCACACGAACAAGCTGGCATTTTTCTGAAACAGGTTTCTAGCATCTCAGCATGCTTTCAGGATGTGGCCTGAGAGTATTTATTGTGTCTAAGGTGCCACGGATTTACCCCACCCCTATCCTCCCTGCTGTTCTTGAGTTCGCTTTGTGCTTGTAGACAAAACATAATCAATACACAGTCCAGATTAGGTACACTGTTATGCAATTAGCCCAATCCGTTTCAACGACTGTGTTTTCAGGTTATTTACCTTAACATCTCTTTTTAATTGTAGTAGTGGTTCATGTTTATCACAGTATCTTATGTTAAAGAAAACATTTATCACTGTTCCATTCTTAACATTTAGAAGCTCTTCGGGACAAAGAAGCTTTTTCCTTTAGTGAAGCCTTAAGTACTGGATCTAGCAGTCTTTACTAAGACAAGATATACACAAGAAATATCCTTAATGTTTAGCTACATACTAAGTTATATACTGGCTTCTTTCCTTTTTCTTATCTTCTTTCTAAAGAACTCCCCCACCACACCTAGTACTTTGATTTTTCTCCTTCTACTCTTCAGTTAATTCTAAAACATCTCCTGAAGAGCTCAAAGACTACAATACCAGATATGATACAACAACAGAGATTTTCTTCCTCCTCAGTTGATGTTACTTGCAGCAGGCATAGCCTAGTTTGCCTGCTTTTCATTCATGTTGCACCCCTACTGTTACTCCATTTCATTTTGCATTCTCCCTTCTGCTAAGAAGCCATCAATAGCAATTTATGTAGGTAAACCAGTCATTATCCTGTCACTTAAACACTACATCTTTCTTGCTGCCTTCTTCACTCCTCCTAGCTCTTCTATTTACCACACTCAAAACCCCCTTCTCATTTACCTCCCCTCCTTGCTTGGGCCTCATCAACTAGCCAGCCACACAGTGCTAAAGATTAGGGAGATTAAGATTTAGAAGAAAACAAAGGTGAAAAATAAATCACTTCTTTTATATAAATTGCTTAAAGGAAAATAAAAGAAAAAGATTCTGTTCTAGGAGGAAAAAGCTAGTCTAAATTTTTTATTTGTTTAGCTTGTGGGCCACTTTCAGAGTACTCGTTAGGAATCAGTTTAGTTTAAATCCGCCACTTGCTTAGGTCTTGTCTTCACACACAGCTGATCAGAAGTGGTTGTTTCAAAACAATTTTGTGTGTAGATACTTACATCATAGTAACATACAAAATTTTGTTAGCTTTAATGTCATTAATCTGTAGATACCTAAAAGGTAGGTAAATTTCTTAACTGCAGTACATGGAAACTGGATTTATGGAAGAAAAAATAAAAAATCCTAGTGGCTAGTTGAATAAATTGGCTAAATTTGACAAACTAAGCATAGTTTTTTTAAGAATTTATTTATACGTTTCTGTATTTATGCAATCTCTTAAAAATTTGTAAGTATATCAGATTCAAGTAAATGATTTTCAAGTTGAAACAAAATATAACAGCTTCAGCTGGCACAAGTGTATACATGTATTTTCTTAACTATATTAGTTTAATCAAATTGAAACTAACTGATAATTGGGCAAGTGTGATTCAAGGCTTTACTTACACCTCATATATAGTACAGTTAAACTTTTTACAAATTTCTGCCTTGTGTGGACAGAGTATCTGTATGTGATTGGAACATCTGAACTGAAACATTGATCAGTGCATTAGCTGAATATTTTGCTGCAAAGATCAGAGAAGAAAACAGTGGCATTTAAATGGTTATAATGAGGCTTTAAAGTTAACATCCATCAAGAACAGCTGAGAAAAGTTCACACTTTTTTTAGACTACCATTTTGTTTGGCCTCTCTAAATTACCACTGATTTGTTGGAGACATTAATTCTCTCCAAAAGAAGCTGCAAGGGTGTAGACCTTGCCTTATTTATAAGCATGGTGTCTGTTAGTGTTATCTTCTCAATGTTTAACTATAGAAAGTATAAACTGGCATTAAAGTAAATTTTTTCTTTTTTTTCACCTCTTAGGCAATAACCCTCAATATTTTCAAGAAAAAGACAAACCCGTGACTGTTTCTTACAGAGACAACAGTAGACTGCTTTTTGACTATGTTCTGGAGTAGGAGAAAGAAATTGATTCCTGGAGACTTACTTAATCACAGTTAGCACTTATGCATTTGCAGATAAAAATAATAAATCTAGAATCTAGAGTTAAAGGAGAAACTTACAGCAATGATTCTTCAAGCCGCAAGCAGTCTTTGTATAAAGAATTGTCAGATGATAGTTTTAAACATGGCTACTTTTGTGTTAGCATACCATTTCTATAGCCTTTTTTCTTTCAAGTCAGAATGATCATATACATAGTAATTATTGCAGAGAATTTTTAAAATAAATAAGGAGCTTTTCTACTGAGAAGAGGAGGAGCTTGCCATGCAGTCAATTTTAGATTTTTAATTTGTTTAGTTTTCTTTGGAATCCAATGATGAAAGTAGACTGTTTTCTCTTAATTGCCTTGATAACTTAATTCTGTGATGATATTGCCAGTCTTCAGTTTCCTGTAGTTTTGGTGTGTCTGGAAAGAGAAGGACATTTTCTGATATGAATGGAATGTGGGTGGCCTTGCTTTGTTATGAATTTATTTATCTTTGGCATATGCTTTTAATTCCTCCCACTCTGTTTTCAATACTTTCGGCTAGTTCTGCTTATGAAAGCGCAATTACAGCTGTTACTGTAATTACTAAAAGTTGTAGCCTTAGCCCATGTCCATATTAGGAACCTGGTAGGTTTAGGTCTCTGAGTTATTTGTTTTGGTTTTTTGTTTTGTGTTGGTTTTTTTGTGGGCAGGGACAGACACATGCTTAGTACATACGAAACCCTAGAGGCTAGACATACCAAAGACAGAGTTCTTGCCCTTTTAATTTGGGAATCTAGTAAAGTCTTTTTAGTTGCTTATGGTAGGAAGTGGTAAGTAACTGTTCTAACACTGACCTCTACTAAGTTCTGGTTTATAGCTGTCTAACATACATGTGTATTCAATTAGTCTACAAGGTGACTTAAAGAAAACTTTTAAATGCCAAAATGAATACTGTAAATGCCCAAGGGAAAATAACAAGTCCCTGTAAAGATGTGTGTTTGAAGTAGCCAATACTTCAACTAGGAGGCTTTTTGGTGGACTACTTGAAGCTGGAGCTAAGTACAGTAAAACCGGATTCTAGATAGGTGGGTAACATTAGTGAAGCTTTTATAAATGGACCAACATCTTTCTAATATATTAACTCACTTTGAGGACCTGGTATTATTTGTTTTCAAATGGTCTCACTTTTTGAAGTTACTATATTCATAATTAACTGAGTTCATTAAGTGTTCTAAATTGGCTTTCTATTTCTATTTTTAGTTGAAAATTACCACATAAAAGAAAAATTAACAAATAAGTCATTAGCATATTTAAGTTTTGGCCAAGATCAAATGAATCAGGCGAAGTACCTAAAGGAGGCTTATAAGATGGGGACAGACTTTTTAGCAGGGCCTATTGCAATAGGACAAGGGGCAATGGTTTTAAACTAAAAGAGGCTAGATTTAGACTAGATATAAGAAAGACATTTTTCACCATAAGGGTGGTGAAACACTAGCACAAGTTGCCCAGAGAGGTATTAGATGCCCCATCCCTGAAAACATTCCAGGTCAGGTTGGATGGGGCTCTAAGCAACCTGATGTAGTTGAAGACGTCTCTGCTCATTGCAGAGGAGTTGAACTAAAGGACCTTAAAAGCTCCCTTCCAATTCAACCTGTTCTATGATTCTATGATAAGCTGTAGAAAGGTGGGGAGCAAGTGTCAGCTAAATAAAACTAATTTCAGAATATTGTAATCTCCAAGCCTTACTAAGGCTACTTGGTTTGCATGTGATAATCATCACTGTAAGCAGCCTAGTGAGACCTCATCTGTAGCTGTATGAATGGTTAATGCTGTGGTTGTGATTTGTCGTTGTGTACACCAGAGCAGTTCCAATGTGGGTGGCAAGGCATTGCTGAGCAACAGCAGGATCTTCAGATGCGTTTCCACTTGCCACCATTTTTCCTTTAGGACAGCTTGTACTTTCTTGCAAAGTTTACTGAGTGCTTCGATTACCTGGAAAAGTATATGGGTTCAGTAACAGCATCCAAGACAGGATACAGCTTATTTTGATCCTTGCCTATCACTTTGAAATCAATATTTTATTTCAAAAGAGTACTCTGATTTTAAAATCATTCAGGCTTTGAATATAAAAACAGAGCTGGCTGTTTTTAGAAAAGAAAACATGATGACATGAGAAGACCCAGCCTTAAGCACACCTGCTAATAGATAACTTTTTCTTGTTTACAGAGTGAGACTAGTTACCTTTGTTGCAGGATCATGTTGTACCTGGCAGTCTCTAAGTACTTGAAAGAAGAAAAACAAGTAAGTATTCCAGGAAGAGCTAACTAAGATCTTTATTTCTGCAAACTTGTATCCTATATACCACTATCTCAGTCTCTGTTATGTTCCCTGACGTTTCCCATTCTTCAACACCTCAGGTTCCTCTTCATGTCCACTAACTGTGCTGTGCTGCAGGGCAAGGGCAAGGGAAGGCAAGAGGAGGCTGATTTGGCTTTGTTGGATACCAGATGATACCAGATATCAGGAGCAGTCACTTAGACCTCTGTTTATAACAACAGACTTTATATTTTCAGAGCCCCAGTGCTTTTGATAGACTTGGTTGAAGTTGCTAGCTGACTTCAAAAGTTATTGCAGGAGAAGATAGGGAATGAAAAAGTAAATAGAGTCAATGCAACCATATTTTTTTTTCATTAGGAAGCTCTACTAGAAGAAGAGTGCCAGTAATGCACTCTTGGGAATTACACAATGGGAAATTTCCCATACACAATGTGAAAGAAACTAGCTAGTCTTTCAAAGTTTCTCTCTACTGCCCACTTGCAAAACACCTCTAAAATCTAAGTTTAAAGTTACTTAAAACATGTCTTGAACAATTAAAAAAAAAAAGTCTACATATAGATTTAAGCTATCATAAATCTGTTTTAGAGAGCTGTAATACTATTTTAGTATCATTACAACAATTATTAGTTGTAATAATACTATTTTAGTATTATTACAATTATTAGTTGTAATAATATATTACAACTAATATATTAGCTGTATATTATAGCTACTACCCCTGCTATTTTTAGGGTAGATTACCTTTTTAAGGTTTTGCAACAGTAATATCATACAGGTCTTGTTTGTCTGGCCCCTTTCTTACCTTTCCTCTTTGCATGCTGGTGTATCATGAATTTTGGGTAGTCTCCTTCCTGATCAGTCCTCCCAAATTCAGCTGGCCGGCCAGCTGGCCTGGTTGGTAGAGTGTTGGCCATATGGCAGGTGGAGTGCCACAGCAAAAGGCGTGGTATTGGGCAGCTGTCAGGGAATATGCAACTTCGCTTAATGAACTGCCACCATAAGGCATTTTCTGTGCTGTAGGCCCTCGTCTGTGACCATGTATTACTGGGAACCTGCTTTTCATTTGATAAGCATTGTTTGTTATGTGACCTTATGCATTACATGCCCATTCTTTGTAACATGTCATTGTAGCCTTACATTTTATAATTCACTGGAAGTTAAGAGGCATAAAGTGGGATAACTGTATGCCACTATGTATAACACTATATTTATACCAATAAGATTTTGTTTGTACAGCTGTTTCAATCACAACCTACTCATATCCCAACCTGACATCGTTTACACTACAAACATTTACAAATGCAGATGTTGGAGCTTCTCCTCAGGTTATTCTTGCTGTCAATTTTAACAAACCAGTGTATGTTACACTATTATAACTACTATACTTAGACAAAACCTTGAACATTGTGCCTCTTGTGTACTGGAGTAATGCAATTTTCTTGCTAGAGCAAGTGAAATCATATATTGCCTTAGACTTGGTCCAAGTCATATAGGACAGTGTTTTTTTCCCTCACAGTTGTACCAGTATAATGGATAGGTCATGTTAGCAGTTATGCTAATGAGTAGTCTTTTAATATTTCAGTACTTTTTGGTGTAAATGAGTTTATAAAAAGTAACAGTGTTTTTAGTGTTTGAGTCTTCACTTTAGACTAGCACTGAGAAGTGCTAGAGTGCTAGTGCTAGAGACAGATGACTATAATTTGAGTATGCAGAAGTTCAGCTCAAAACTAAAGTTTGTGACTAACCCTACTGCTGATGAGAAAAATAGACCAAAGAAAGTGAAGGAATCATATGTGAACTGTTTCTTCCAGTTACTAAAAGTAGGGTAAACAGGAGCTCTCTCTGAAAGAGAAATGATCCTTCCATATGATGTTCCTTCCATAACATACAAAACATGCAGAGGTCTATTAAAAAGGCCTGCACTGTATTGCTGTGTACAACAGTAACATTTAGGGTTAGACCCATAACTTGCTCTTTGACACAGTGGTGAAAAGCAATGATTTTGAAGCTGAGAAGAGTTGCAACAAATGTGAAATATAGTCATTCCTTCAAAGCATTTGTACTGTCATTAAGAATTTGATCCTCAAAATACTCGCAGTATTAACCCCAGGTTAATAGTAAGAAAATGAAGACTAAAAGCACTTAGACAATAAATGAGAATTAAAATTCTGTGATAGCAACAGAAGGAAAAAAGTCTACAAAATGTTAATCTGCAGGGATTTTATAGGAAGATAGTAAAGACATAATGTCTCTGCATCTATTTTCTCAAGATACTAATTGCATAATTTGTTCACTGCTAATGTAAACAAAAAAAGGGCAATGGGACCTTCTAAAATTTTTGAGGCCTTGTCTGAGACAGTTGATTAACATATTGAAATGTAGAACTTTGTCTTAGGGTCTTACCTACAAGCTAGCATAAAAGTTTTTTTCTGACGTTATCAATATTGAGTTTTAATTCTTCTACCAAAAAATTACAGAAGTTAATGACTGTAGAGCTGAGAACTCGCTTTAGCAGGAAGAAACACCTTAGGACCAATAATGTATTAACTAAGGTAGAAGTGACCTAAGTCAACCCTAAAACCCAAAGAAAGGTAAGAGAAATAACTTTCCTGTCAGACTATCATTTAAGACTCCCCTGTCCAGTCACAAGAGGCAAGGAAATAGGAAGAGAGGGTTTACATCATGTGCTAGAAAATATCAAGCTCTGTGTGAGAGCAGAAGCAGGAAAGAGAAGCTTCTGTGAGTTCATGGCAGGCATGAACTCTAACGGAAAATTAGAAAGCCTCATAGACTTGATTAGAAGGAGGCATGGCTAAGGAGAAATCGTAATGTGAATTTTAACATTTTCTTTTTTGTCTTTTTTTCTGCTGAATCTGCAATTTTAAGTAAACGAGTTACTTTGTCTTTATAACTTGTCTGTCAATGAAACAGAATCCTTTTATCTGACTCTTCAACAGAGTGACAAATTCCACAATGTGGTGGGTTGTCCTTGGCTGGCTGCCAGATGCCCACGGAGCCATTCTCACTCCCTCATCAGCAGGGTGGGGAGAAAATAAAATGAAAAGCTCATGCATCAAGATAAAGATAGGGAGATTACTTAGTAATTAACATCACAGAAGAAACAGACTAGACTTGGGAAAAATTAATTTAATTTATTGCCAATTCAAATAGAGTTGGATGGTGAGAAATAAAGACAAAATACCTAAACCACCTTCCCTTCACCCTCCTGCTTTTTCACAGGCTCAGCTTCATGCCTTCGTTCCGACTCCTCTACCTCTTCCCCCGAGGCCGTGCAGGGGTATAGGAAATGGAATCTGGGATCTATCTATAACGGTTCCTCTCTGCCATTCCTTCCTCCTCACACTCTTCCTCTGCTCCAGTGTAGGTCCTCCCCATGGGATACAGTCCATCACAAACTGCTCAGTCATGCGTTGTCCACAGGCATAGTTCCTTCAGGATAAACCTGCTCCAGCATGAGCTGTCCATGGGCTGCAGGGGAATCACACTTCCACTGAGGTCTCTCTCACAGGGGAATCTCTGCTCCAGTGCCTGGAGCACCTTCTCTCCTTCACCGACTCCGATATCTGCAGTATCACATATTTCTCACTCTTCTCAATTGTTGTGCAGTGTTTTTTACCATTTCTTAAAAAATTTCCCTAGAGGTGGTACTGTGTTGGCTGAGGGGCTCAGCTGTGCCCTGCAAGGGGTCCATTTCAGCCAGTGTCTACCACAGGGCAGCCCCAGCGTCTCTTCACAGAGGTCACCCTTGCAGTCGCCTCAGCTACCAAAATGTTGCCTTGTTGCCTTACGCTAAGATACTGTGTCACTTCCACAGTAACCAGAACTCCAGTATCTACAAACGTTTTATATTGTACCCTCACTTAAGCTGCTTAGGCTGCTTGAGAGCTGGTACTCCAAAATTCTGAGAGCAAGCAAGTTTTTTCTGGTGGCTGACAATAGCTGGATACACATCCAAGTAATAGGGGCACTCCTGAGCCTTGAAGGGAGTGTGTAGTATTTGTTCTAGAACTGGATAGTCTTTCCAAGCACAGTTCAGGAGACATAGCTCAGGACTGATTTTTGTCCTGTGGAGGGTCATGAATTATGCATGCACCAAGATGGGGGTTATGCAACAAAGATTTAGCAATTATCTCTTCCTTTTGATGGCCCTAACAAAGTAATTTGCTGAGATGCTCCTCCATTTCCTGAGGAAGTCCTAGTAAATTGCTAGCTATGTGGCAAGACTTTGAGGGATCTGATGACTGAAATAAGAACACTGTATTGTACTGCAGGAAGGCTCTTGTATCCTTGCATTTACATGTGTAAAATGTAAAAAGCTGTGTAGTAGCAGAAAGCAGGAGGTATGGGGCTGGCTGTTAATACATGCTGTGCCCTGCCTGTCTTTCCATCAGAGGAGGCTGGGAACAACTGGCCCCTCCACAACTAACAGAACTTCCCATCCTTCTTTAAGGCAAACAGTATCTGGAGGGAACTGGCAAAAGGTTTCAACATGTTTCAAACCAAGACTCAGTGCTTGAAATTTAAAATTCTCCAAAAAGGGGTGGCAGGAAGGAACCAAGAACCATGTGTTGTTTTATATATATGTTTGTAAAGTTGGGCATGTGCTTGCTTTTAGCATAATATCCAAGACAACAACATGAATAAACTTATGTGTTGGGATGCTGGCAGATCAGATCCTTGATTTTTCAAATTAGGCATGCAGAATTACTGGACATCTTGTGTCAGTTTCTGCAGTGTGGCTCTCCAGGTGCAGAATGGAAGTAAAAGCATTGCTGTATCTCAGAGAGATTTCATCAAGCTTAGTAAATTATTATGAAACAAGAAGATGCAATAATATTGTTTGTTAAACAAAATCTTCAGAGGAAACTAATAGCTTTATATTCAAGGCAGGAGTGCATTTGGCCATTCCATGGTTTTAAACAGAGAATATTCAGTGATACAGATACTAAATATTCCTCTGCGTACTGAGTAAAGCAGCATTGTTGTGTCATTTTGTCACCAAGATCAGGAATAAACTTCTTAGCACCAATGTAG
>NW_010534131.1:18880-19251 GCF_000687285.1 Phaethon lepturus | reverse complement strand
ACCCCAATACCAAACTAGAATTGGTTATGATTTTTATATATATATTTATATATCCATATATATATAGGGAAGTAGGGTGAAGTAATTTGAATATCAGTGAGACATTTCTAACGCTGATATACTGAAATTCTAGAGTTCCCCTGAAATGGAAGATATCAAGTCCCGCAGCCTGGGCATTTAATCTGAAAAGCGTACCGGACAATGAGGACAGAGTGATACACAGCAGTAGAGGGACAGCGTGGCTTTCCTCCACCGGGTTCTTCTTTCTCTAGCTGCTCTGATTCTGCAAACCAGAGTCCAGAATCTGCATAAACCAAGAGCAGAAATTCACTGTCAGGCTTCCTCTGTGGCTCCCCTTTTTTTGCTGTGTG
>NW_010534131.1:11021-18849 GCF_000687285.1 Phaethon lepturus | reverse complement strand
GGAAGGGTGGTTGGTTTTGGTTTGTTTTTTTTAATACGTGGTGAAGGGTGGTGATAATGTTGATAACACAGTGCTGGATGAAGAACTCCAAGGGTTTGATGGGGATTATTGGATGCTTGAGCACCAGGATTTGTTTCACTTACTGTACTTTTGAACTTTGGCCCGGCTTCTGTTTGCCGGTTCAGAAAATGAATGCATGGGTATAACTCATTTAGATCAGGTAGCGAAATTTCATGTTTCTCTACCGTTGCTTCTTGCTTGGAGACTTTTTTATTTTATTTTATTTTTTCTATTACATTTTATTTACTTGGTGGTATTCCTGACTATTGCCCTGAAATTAATATTCTAAACTAAGGCAGCTTCCGAGCTACTGCTCAACCTTCTCTTAACTGGGAGAAAGAATTATGTTCCTTCCGTGTGTTCAACAAGTCCAGCTATTTCCCCTCATTTCAAAAAGACTCCAACCAAACATAAATCTGTCTCCATCTGTGACAGGCCACAGTCATCTGTTTACCAAAATAAACTTTAAGCATATATTGAAAAATAATTTCCATTGAAATATGCATCCCTATGGCATTCGAGCTTGGTATTTAATGCCTTTTTTATGGTTAATAATGCATCAAAAGCATTTCTAGTCTTGAGCTGTCATTACATCACATACATGATGTGCCGGATGCGTTTAATTGACTAAAAAACTTGGAGTCAGTTTTTATTTCAAAAAATACTAATATGTGATTACCAAGTCCTACTTCTCCTGATCTGTATCTTTTAGTAAATTGTCTGCTGCTATAGAGCAGTCCGTTGACAGCGCTTACAGAAAGCTTAGCTCTGCGTAGATGAAGAGAGGTCATACATAAACAATAAAAGCTGTTTGTTAGGAGCATTTTCCTGAAGCAGTTTGCTGCTTTTTGATTTTTGAAATGTAAAAGCAAGTTAATTCAGGAAAATATTATTAGACCTGGCACATGCCTAAATAAGATGACTATTGGACCGAGACCAGAATAGATGGTTCTGCCCCACGGGAATTTTTTGCTCCCACAGACAAAAGAAGAGTTACAAGGTGTGTTCTTGCCGGGACCTCTGTAGTTAGACACGTCTGCATACTGAGGGGGCTGAATGTCACTAGTATTGATTTCAGTCTGTGCAGGTTGGGGCCATTTATCCATGGCCTTATGGAAAAATCTAATCTATGGGTACTGGGTTTGGGTTTGTTTTTTTATTCCTGAAAAAAAACAAAACACATTTGAAAGACCCTGATGAAGTAAAAATCTTCCCATATGAATGTGATGCTGTTAACCAATAAATTAACAGTAAAATAGTGTAGAGTTCTCCAGCTGAGTTGCTCTCAAATGACGTTTGGGGATGGCAGAAGACCCCATAGCGCCTGCAGGACTTGCCAGATGCCAAGGTCCGTGTTGTTCATGTCTTGTGCAAATGCAGAGGTAGCCATGAATCACGCCCGGGAGAGAAAATTTGAAAAAGCTACAGCAAGGCAAAGGTAAATGCTTTTATCTACATACCTGTTCACAAGTTCTCAGAACTTTGTGGCTGCGTACTCAACCTGCCTGTATTTAGAGCCCAATATTTTCTTTGGCCTGGTGGTGAATAATTGACTACATCCCAGTACGTGCCGTGGGAGAAGTACAGATACGTCGTCTTCGTGCAATTTTTGTGCTTTATTTCAGTTCTTTTAACTTTTTAACGTTGTTGAGACTGTTCTGCTGTTTCACAACACGAAAGTTAGTGCTTCCCTTCCCTTTGACACAATTTCTTTAGCTCCAGATTCTCACCCCTTCAGCTTTCAGAAGTCTGATTGCCAAATATCTGAGTGCCAGTGCTGTCCCTCCTAGGCAGTCTTGTAACTTAATGTGAGAGAATTTTCCTCTGCAGCTTTTAAACTATATTCCTTATCTTTTACTTGGTCTCTTCCCTAGAATGCTTTGCTTCTAACTTGCCAGTATATTTTCTTTTAGCCACTCAGCCTTTGAGTATCTTCAGCTGTTTTGTGTTTGTGTTTTTTTTTTTTTTTTACTTTTGTCTTTTAAGTTTCTATTAAGCCTTTTAAAATACTTTTTGATTGAATGGTAATGCTTAAAATCCTGTGATTATATTCCAGTGGAGGCACATGAAGGATGTGAAAAGACTCGGATTTTAGAAGGACTGAGAGAGTCATATGCATAAGGAGTATGTGAACATAGTTTTGGAGAGGTGACTCCGTCTTATTTGTGGGAATCATTTTGTTAATACAGGTTAAACTGAGTGCTCTGGGGATGTCTCTCTGTTCCCTTCTCAAGGCAGGTATGTCGTATTCCCCTGCGCTCTTCCCACTGTCACTTCTCCCACTTGGCCAGTGCAAATGCCATTCACTACAAACTCAGATCATCGACGCAGGCTTGAACATTTGTTTCTTCTGGATAACTCTGTTGGATGGATGATGTGACGCTTTTTTTCTAAACTCTGTATTCCAGGTATAGCTCAAGATTGAAGCCTGCTAGACGTTTTTTAAATACTCAGATTTTAAATGGGAAAAAATGGGACAATTCACTAACTTTCCCTTCTTTCTTTCTTTTGGTTTTCCCTACTCCTCCTTTACCTGCCCGTCTTGGTCCCAGTGGTCACCTAGGTTCCTGGTAAATATGCATTATCTCTTGCAGAAGGTCATTTTCTGTTGCCTGTCGTCTTCAGTCCTCATCGTCCTTTCGAGCCCTGTGGGGCTCTGACGTTGTCCCTCGTGGTGTAACGCTCTGCCTCGGCTGCGCGGTGCTCTGGTGAGTGCCAGAACGATTCCCCCCGCAGCAGCAGGGACAGGTTTGCCAACCACTGCTTGGGGCGCAGCCACCCGCGGGCGAAAGGGGGGTATCTCCACGCGTGGGACACACATCTAGCGTGTCGCAGGACTTCAGCTTTATGCGCGCTCGCGTGCAGGCGCACGCTTGCCCACTGGCATGTGCTCCTTGCTTCCCACACACGCTCATGCTTGCGTGTTGTAACACTGGCCTCGTGTTAATGTTTCCAGGTCAGACGCGGCAGGGTACTGTGCAGGGCCAGTCACTTAATGAACCCCTCTGGGACCCACCTCAGCTACTAACAATTTCTCTCCAACTCATCAGGCAGGGAATCGCAGCCCTTGCTGTTTCACTCCATCACTTTCTTCCACTGCCTTTTCCGCCTGAGCCGCCTGCTCGCTCCACACAAACAAACCAATTATCGATGACGATACAAATTGGGTCCCGTTTCCTTGAAAGCTCCTTCAGCCTTGCACTTACCCCAGCTTTCACAGACACACGTCAATCTGCATTTCTTTCTGCCTCTTCTCACTCTGTCTTGCACGTGCCGAATACGCATTCACAATTAAGCATCCGCCTTCATATCCAGACCTGCTATTGACTTGCACACGAAAAATCAGCATCCGCATGCGTGTGCTTGGGTGCGTGTGCTCTTATAAAAGCACATGAAAGAGAGCTGGAGTCAATCATTATTTTGAGAATTTCTTTGTTTCAGCTGGAGGTCACCTCACCTGCATGTGTCTCAGACAGAAACATCCCCCAAAATAGTCTGTTCATCTGCAGTTTACATAAGCAAGGACTTCATGTACCAGAGAGCATAAAATGAAATTAATACTGCTGAACACACCTGTTTCATATGTGGTGAAGCAAGCAAGTATGTTTTCTGAGGATGCATATGTGTCTTTGTCTTCTTAAAAAAACCCTGTGTCTTCGTGTAACACTAAATATTTCACATGGAGTGTGGGATGACAAGCTGTGATCAGCTGGAGTCTTTGTCCAGTTCTGGAACCATGCCCTAATGTTTGGCTCTGTTGTTTGGGTCAAATTTCCACTTTGTGTGTGGAAATTTGGCATCATGTATATTTAATATAAGGAAGTAAAATTGATCAAATCTTCCCAAAGTGCATCTGTAGTCGAGCTTCCCTTTACATCACAGTGACGGCCTCAGTGTGTTACAGCTTGTCCATACACCTAAATAAACTAATCAACCGCTTGGCATCTTTATGAAAATGCATTTTGGAGCCCATGAAATCAGTTTGGAAAGCATTAGATGGCAGAAAGTGGGAGGTTACTTGTATCAAACCAATAACCTTCTCAAAACAAAAAGCTAAAATAAAAGGCTTTAAAATTTGCAGTGTTTTGTCAAGGTATCGAACATTTGAGAGATGTTCTTCCCACCGCGACCTCGTAGCATGTGCTTGAAGTGCTCCTCTGACACTGGCATCTCTCATCCTCTCGCTCCCCAGGGCTGTGCTCCAGCCTGAGGCCTCTCACCCCCTTTAGAAGGAGATTATTCCTACACTTAGGCAACCTGTGTTTTCTGAGACCGTGTCCGTTCCTTTGAGAAAAGATTCTTTTGGACTACCGTGCTGGTTCATCCCTCACTTCCACTGCTGACCATAGGGCTTCTCTGTGAGGACCTTATTGATTCGACCAGCAGCTCCCGGTGCTGGCGGGCGAAGGTGAAGCTCATGCTGCTGGGAGGGACTCTTGGCGGGTAGTGTTGTTACCCCCAAGAAGACCAACAGCCAAGAGAGCCTTCATTTCTCACCAGGTACAACTGAGATTTAAAAGGGCTCCAAGGAGGTGAGACGTACTCTGCAGAATCTTCCCCAACTCCTTTTAAAAGTAGTAAAATTTATCAGCAGTGTGCCCAGGTGGTCAAGAAGGCCAACAGCGTCCTGGCCCGTATCAGCAATGTTGTGTCCAGCAGGAGCAGGGCAGGGATCGTGCGCCTGTACTCGGCACTGGTGAGGCTGCACCTCGAATCCTGTGTTCAGTGTTGGGCCCCTCACCACAAGAAGGACGTTGAGGTGCTGGAGCGTGTCCAGAGAAGGACAACGGAGCTGGGGAGGGGTCTGGAGCACAAGTCTGATGGGGAGCAGCTGAGGGAACTGGGGGTGTTCAGTCTGGAGAAGAGGAGGCTGAGGGGAGCCCTCATCACTCTCTACAGCTACCTGAAAGGGGGTTGTGGTGAGGTGGGTGTTGGTCTCTTCTCCCAAGTAGCTAGTGATAGGACGAGAGGAAATGGCCTCAAGTTGCACCAGGGGAGGTTTAGATTGGATATTAGGAAAAATTTCTTCGCCAAGAGGGTGGTCAAGCATTGGCACAGGCTGCCCAGGGAGGTGGTGGAGTCGCCATCTCTGGAAGTGTTCAAAAAACATGTGGATGTGGCACTTCAGGACATGGTTTAGGGGACATGGTGGCGCTGGATTAATGGTTGGACTTGATGATCTTGAAGGTTCTTTCCAACCTTAGTGATTCTGTGAAAATAATTACACGAACGATGGACACCTAAACACGGAGGCGAGTATTCTGCAGTATCTCCCTCAAATCGTTGTCAGAACAGATCCCAGAAACTGGATAGGAGGAAGATAATCAGTAAACATGTTTTGTTTTCCAAGGGTGTAAATTAAGAGGAATGACAGAGTAAGGCATGCTGATAAAGAGTAAAGTTACACATAGATGAAATAGTGGAATTAATTGAGGTAAAAATGTAACTATCAGTAAGTACAGTTAACGAGAGTCCCTGCGGGTAGCAATTCATGCCAAACGAGCAGTGGTTGAGTTCTAGACCTATGATGTAAAGGAGATGACTGCATATGTGAAAGCTGTTAAACAGACCATTGCAGAGGCTAAATTTTTTAGGTACTCTAAATGGCTTTTATTTGACACGACTTCTCAAAGAACCCCAGGAAGGAGAGACCGTTTCTGATTATTTCTGTTTTCTTGCAGTGCAGAGGACATAGTACAGGTCGTAACTATTGCACAGCAATTTTGTAAGGGGAAAAAAAAAACCCAAAAAACTGACTGCAGTAAAGTCTAACTTTGAAAAAAGAACTACATGAAAATGAGGGGTTATTTTATTTTATCTTTTGCTTTAGAAAAGAAAGAATCCAGAAGGTTAAAATGTTTTAAGTGGAATGGTGGCAATTCAAATACATAATATTGGAGTAAAGGAAACGGTTAAAAAAAGCGCCATAGTTAAAGAAAAGGAAAAAACATAAGCTTTGTCAATTAAACATAAAATCATAATAACACGTGTTGTCATGTCCGTCCGTGTCCCCCCCCGTCCCCCCCCAAACAACACATTTGAGGAACAAATTGCTGAAAACATCAAAGGTAACACTAAATACTTGCTCAAATACATCAGCATTACAAAGGTTGCCAGGAAGTCTGAAGGGGTGCTAGATGACCGAAGACTGAATTATAAAATGAGCTTTATCAGAAATAACGCAGTGGCAGAGAAGCTAACTAGGATCTCTGCACTGGTGTGTGTTGTGGGAGAGCTCTGAGAGGTTACCACGTGAGAAGCTTTTATTTTTAGTGGGAGTAGGTATGAAAAACTGTCTCAAATTAAAATGTCAGGAGAAGGCTTTAAAACAAATCAATAAAAACAACTGCAACAAATTGTCAGGACAAGATGCCAAGAGTTAATGAACTAAAATTCAAAATAGACAAATTACGGTATTGTGTTACCTGTAGTTTAAATTGGCCCAGCACTGGAGGAATTGATTGTGATTATGGTTCTTTAAAAAGGCTCTAGGGTGATGTAAAGAATTTCAGCGTAGTAAACTTTATTTCTGTTGTGGAAAAATAGGGATATCGCAAATGGAATTTGCAGACACACAAATAAGGTTGATGTGATGGAGAAGGATCAGCACAGCTTATGTAAATGGAAGTTAATCATCACAAACCTATCACGCTGCTTTAAAGAAACTGATAAGCTCGCGTGTGTGAAGCGATTGAGCGATAGGATGTATTAGATTCTCTCAAAAAAGTTCTGCACAAAAAACCTCTTTCAGGGAAGGCTCCGAGGGAAACTGCGCCGTCAGGGCGAGCGGGTTGCGATTGCCGGCTCACGGTCGTCTTTCCCACTGGATGGAGGTTGCGCATGGAGCCCACCACGCTCTGTGCTGCTCAGCATGTTCGTGAGTGTTCTCGAAATGGAGCGGATACTGCAGTCTGATAAGTAATACTAAAAGTAGAATTTGGCTTGGAGACCAGCAAAAGGCTGGCATGGTAAAACGGTGGGGGGAAGCTAGGTGTCTGTAATACAAAGAAACGCACGTGAGGGGAGGGAAAAACCCTAACTGCATATTTGCAAAACGTTTTTTTTTTGATAAATGTTTAACAAGAAAGAGATTTTGAAAACAAAGCCAACTTTCTGAAATCATCCACTTACCTAATGTTGATCAAAAAAGTAAACGGAACATTAGGACCTATCAGGGAAGACAGACCAATACAGAAATATTTTTAATAAGGCCTGCTGCAATAGGACAAGGGTTAATGCTTTTAAACAAAAAAAGGGCAGATCTAGACTAGATATAAGGAAGAAATTTTTTACAATGAGGGTGTTAAAACCCCTGTCCCAGGTTGCCCAGAGAGGTGGGAGATGCCCCGTCCCTGGAGATATCCCAGGTCAGGTTGGACGGGGCTCTGAGCACCGTGATCGAGTTGATGTCCCTGCTCCTGGCAGGGGGCTGGACTGCATGCCCTTAAGAGGCCCCTTCCAACCCAAACCATTCTGTGATTCTGTTTTCACACCGATGTATACAGCCATAGGATGGTCACGTCTCTCTTGCTCCATCAGAGAGCAAGAGTTCTTGTTACCTGTTTCAACAATTATATGGCAGAAATTTAAAAAGTACGGTGGAGGTCAACAAACTCAGGAATTTGGGAGCTCTTTCAGTTTTTTGGGTTTGAATAGTTTTGTCCTGATAAATTCGCAGCTTGATAACGTATTCACTGCAGACTAGGAATCCATAACCTTCAGGTTACTGGGAACTAGATGCTCATTACAAAAAAAAAAAAAAGGGGGG
>NW_010534131.1:4623-10963 GCF_000687285.1 Phaethon lepturus | reverse complement strand
GGGGGGGGGGGGGGGGATTACCCAGCGTTACTTTTGTTCTTACAATCATTTTCCTAAGCGTCTACTACTGGCTGCCTTCAGAGAGGTTTCTGAGCCGGATGGGCCTTTGGTCTAACCTGCTGTGGTGGTTGTTCTGCACGTACGTTGCAGCGCTTCAGGCAGCTCGGCACCAAGGCGGGAGGACTTCTGCTGGTTTTCTTCTTCTTTTTGCAGAACCGGCCCGTTGCTGTGCGAGGTATGGCAGGTACCAGCCCATTATCCAGTAACCATACGCTTCAGAAACCTCCTTCAGAAAGGGCTGCCTAGATAAGAGTCATTCTATCAGTAGTGAAATCCCTATTTTAATGTAATTTTACAGACCCCGATTCACTGTCCCTTAACTGCAGCTTGTTATTTCTGGCATTAGAGGGTAAAAAAAAATAGCTTCTGGGCATGTGACACTATTCACAGGCCTTTAATGTCAGAAATAATGATCATGTTAAATTGGAGCTCATTACGACGAAATGAGACCTCATTGAGCCCTCTTTTTGGGGGGTTGTTTAATGATTTTCCTTTTTCTCTTCTTTTTTTTTCCTTCTAAGTAGCTCTGAATTGGTACACTGGGGGAGAAGCTGGGAGGTTTGGTGGTAAATTTAAATCACAAGAAATGTATACCTTTAAAAGATATTAAAAAAAAAAAAGGCTTGATTTTTCTACTGTTCTCCCCAAGTACTCTGTTCCTTTGTTACATTTTCAGTTATAGAAATTTCTTGCACCTCTTAAGGCCGCTAATAATGGTTATATCTAAGGCAGCTACAAAACATATTTGGGACTTTATTTCAAGCACTGCTTTTCTCATAATGAACATGAGGATCCCATTTTCCAATCTTTTTTTCTAATCACATTCAGAAGTGCTGAAGCTACCTCCTGTGATACAGCTGCACTAAAGCAGCCTTGCAGCACGTATGAAGCCTATGTACGAAACCAGGCGAGCGCCCGCACATCCCGCCCCGTCTCGGGGTCTGCTGTGCCGCAGGACTTTCCCGGTCTCGCGCGTGTCTGGGCTTCGGGCAGAGCTGCGTGACCAGCCACCCACGGGCAGAGCAGTGCTGATGCCATTCCGTGCGGAGCTGGCACGTGCTACTGCTATCAGGTTATTAATAGGGTAAATATCTTCAGGGGGACAAGTTTTGTTCTTCTCCTTCCTTCTCCTAAATGTATCTTAATTTCATGGCATCCTGTCCGTTTTCCTTCCCTCCTCGAATCGCTTGACGGTTACGTTTTGTTCCTCGTGAATGCACTCATTGGACTTGCACGCTCTATGAACACCTCTGTGGCTTTGTGTAGCTTTGCTTCTACCCATGCTTCACCCCCTCCTCTCAGTTGCTGAGATTTATTTATCTATGACTTGATTTCCTTCATGTTTTCACTACGTTCTGCGTGGTATTTTTACCATGCTTTGTCCTACACCTTCAATGAGCTCCGATGCGCTCAATAAGCTGCGATGTGTTTATCTTTAAGCCTGCTGCTTCTGGCCGTTGTCATACCCTGAGTTTGATTTCTCATAAAACATACACCAAATCTTTAGGAGACAGAAGAAAGGTGACAAATTAAGAGTTAATTTTATTGCTGGACCATACCAGATTTCCCTTCTCTAGCCCCCTTTGTTGCAAGATGTGTCACAGCACCAGAAGCTCCTGAGAACTGTCATGTTTGCTCGTTAAACCTCACACAGCTTAATTGACTGTGTAAGTAATATCGTTTGAGATGGGATGAGATGCTACTGGGTCAAAAGGAGAACTCCAGTTTGTGTCAGTAGCTCCGTTTTCTGCACATCTGGGACGTTAAGGATTCTGTTACACTGATCGTTTTCCTGTCGAACCTGCTTGGCCATCTGACTGTCTTCTCCCGACGGTGCCCTCTCCAGCCCCTGTGCATTTGCTGTTTCTCAGGCTAGATGTGCTGCAGGAGGAGGAGAGGCTGTAGCTCAGCGGGAAAGTTGTTTCAGAGACCGGGGCGCGTTCATGGCCCGGGCCAGCAGAGCCGACAGCAAACCCTGCAGTGGTGGGTGAAGGAGGTGAGACTGAGGGGTAAAGCGAAGTATTCCAGGACTTCTTGTTCCGCAAACATCTGCGACTTCCTTGCATTTTAAAGAGTAAAGGGATTGTGATGAAAGTCCTTCTTCTCTGCCTTTGTTCTACACTCTCCAGACACGTTACTGCAAGTGCCCACGGCTGAGGGGAGCTCTCGGAGACCGGAGAGCCCCGAAGCTGCACGGCCGCGTCCCGTGTGCCGGGGAAGGGATGGGGTGGAGGGCAGGCTGGGGTCCCGCCGGCCCCGGGGCCACCAGCTGTGGCTGCGCTGGCGCGTCAGAAACGCGGAGGAAGGTGTGGCGCGGCAGCTGGTCGGGAGCGGCCGAGAGGAAGGGAGCTGCAGGGCTGTTTCATGAATCGTTTGTGCCTTTCTGCCCGGGCGGTTGGGCCTGTGCCGGGGCAGGACGGCTCTGTGCGCTTGGTGCCGTACAAATGGGATAAAAACAACCTCTGCCTAAGGGGCTTTCTGGTAAAGGCTGCCATAAGTGATAAGTGTTCCAGAAATTGAGAGGTGATACACACAACAATTGTGGTGAAATCGGACGGCATGATCAGCAGTGGCCTCCGTACACAATCGGCATAACTGCAGCCGACATGGAAAAGAGCAGCGTCAATAAACAAGTGTGAATGTTGTGTTCATTTTATGAATTCTTAGAGAAGGCCCAATTATAAAAGCAGCACAGGAGAAAACTTGAAGACACTGTAAAAAAACTGTAATGGAAGCTGGTAGAAAGAAAAGTACGAAGGTGGAATTAGCCTCTAGATACCGAAGGAGAAGTGGTAGAGAACAGATCACAAGGAGCTGTAAAGGAGGAAGATGAGTATGTTATGTATGCGCTAGAAAGGGAAGCACCTGTAGACGGTTGCAATGTCACAGTGATAAACTTGGAAGATTATCTTTGTCCCAGCTCTCAGAGGAATATGAAGATGTTAAGACTAGGGAAAGGGTGTTTCCATTCTGTATGTGACAAACAATGGGTGTCTAGACAAGTATTTTAGAAATGAAGATGTTTAGTAAAAGATTCTTAGAGGTGTTATGGAGAAAGCAAGCCAAACGTAGATAAAAATCTGAATATGATGACAGAGAAAAGCTGGAGTAAAAAATTATGTCCAAGATAGGGGACTTCAGTGTTAAAATATTTGAAAAAGCTGGTAGCAAAACAGACTTTGCAGGGAGGATTAGGACCTCTGCTCTAGCTAAGTGGAGTTCTTGATGTGATAGAGAAGATACTGGATGCCATTTTGAAGTATGCCTTTAGGGAGAGGAATAGATCTTTGAATCCTCCTGTTCAGTAACATACATATATATATATATATATATATGATGTGCAATACATTTTCTTGCAAGGAATTTTGGATCATGGAGTAAAGAAAAACTGACCAAATTCCAGTGTTTGGGTGATTTGGCAGAGAAAAGCACGATAGACAAACTTTCCTCAGCACTGAAGCTGAGGGGAGATGCTAAGGACTGTGCTCTGCACGGGGCATATGCCAGTTGCATGATCTACCTCAGAAGACAAAACTCAACAACATTGCTGTTAATATTTTGAGGAACTAATTGGACTTCTAGCTCTCAGCATAGCTATTCATTGTTTATAGAAATAAATTTAACCGTTGAATTCAGTACAGTGAGCTCTTCTCTGCAGCATTTGGTTAAAACCTTGACAGTTCCTCTTCTAACTCTGATGTACCTAAGATTTCACTCTTGATGTTTGGTCGCTGGGAAAGGATGGAGAAGCTCGCCTTCCTGCTGGTTACAGAGATCTTGGGGAGCCACGTGACAGTTTGTTGTCTGAGCTTCTGATAGAGAATCTCTTATATTAAGGCCGATCTTGCAGACTAACAATTTAAAGCTGTAGATACATGTCTGTCTGTCTGTCTCTCTACACATGCTCTAAAAGGATTAAGAAACAGGCATATTTAGGAAAAATGACTACCCGTTATTGCTTTACTTTGCCCGTGCATTGCCAGTGACACAGCGACTATTATTTAGCTCTGGGAAAGCTGCATTTGAAATGTGTTGAGCATATTGCAGTGTAAAGAAAAATCCTGAAGATAATTATTTGTATCCAAATTATTTTCCATTCTTTAGCAGACGTTTGCAGACTTCAAATATGTTGTTTTCTGCAAATGCTGCATAATAAATTAATTGTTTAATTAGTAATAGATGTGTCACTCCTGGGAGAAAATCCCTTACTTTGAACAAGTAAACCAGACACTCCTTTCATGTTTAATATGTTGGGTTTAAGACTTTTACCTCTTTTTAAATACATGTACTTTCATAGATCAGATAATACCTTAAACTATTGTCAGTGATTATGTGAGAACTCACAACACAGAGTGACGCAAACTACAGACATTTCTTGACTTTAATCAGCAATAAAAGCAGGAAGAAATTAGAATTTACTTCCCATCAGTAGATCTCCTGCACATGTTCCATCTACTCTAAGTATTGAAATGGTCCTCATTACCATACATGTGAAAATCTCACAGCTCTGAAAATCTTTGTAATGTAATCTAGCATGAAAATACATTCATGTTGTGGAAGGGAATCAAGGCACAGAGAAACTAACGGAGCAGGAAAACTTTTGACCCAAGACACTGGCCTTCTTAATGGGAGACCCTTCTTCTTCTTGAGCCTCAAAAAAAAAAAACTTTTGGTAACTACCAGAGGCTTCAGCTACGTTGTGTAAGAGGTGCCGAAAATGGGCCACTACCACTGGAAAGGAAAAGGGATGGGTAGTTACCCCAAAGCTTCTGTTAATCCCTGTAGAAAAGTAGTCTCTCATATGCACTTCATCTTTCATCTCGTTTTGGTGTGTTTGGTTTGAGTTTTTTGCAGACAGCGCCTCACTAGCATAAAGGGACCCTGATTCTGTTGAAATCAAATATTGAGTAATAGTAACTGCATAGATCATATTGTAGTGTTCTTGTCAAAGCATTCGGCTATTTGATCTACTGGGATTTTTTTATGAACAAGGTTTTATTTTAAAAATAGTTATATAGTCAAATATTTAGTGATTTAACTTTATAATTACAAAGTCCTCAGTATATGTAACTAGTGATTCTAGTGAATCGTTTCAGACAGTATTGGCACTGAGTTGAATTTATGCCTTGTTTCTGCCTTGCCAGTAGGAATTGCCAGTTTCAGCAGAACATTTTGTCCTTATCCCATGGGATATAGTCCTGGAGAGAAGGGGGGTTCAGGCGAGCTATGTTAGTTTTAGGAGTTGCCTCCTCCCAGACAGGAGACCCAGGAGGATTACAGAGATACTATCCAAGCATGCAAGTATAGGGTTAGGAAAGACAAAGCCCACCTGGAGATGAACTTGGTAAGGGAGGTGAAGGACAACCGAGAGGGTTGTATATCAGCAGCAAATGGAAGACTAGAGAAAATGTGGGTCTCCTGTTGAATGTGTCTGCATATATTGAAGAGTGTGTGTCTGTGTAGATAGGAGCACTGGTAAGTATCTGAAATTAAAATGTATTTTAGGTTATGGGAAACAATGGACTCAAGAGAAGGTTGTTGTGAGAGCTGTTAAACTGGGAACTTACAGCATTAAAGATTGAGCATGGCTACGTATTGATTGAAGGATGGGGTTTGTTAGAGGGCAATTTTTAATAATTGTCTGTGTTGGTTAAAAAGAGGAGGGGAGAGAATAAGGAAAATTACCAAACTCTGAGGAGCAGCTGAGAATTTACCAAATGTAAAGGAATCCGGGGGAGTCCTGCATCCCTCTCACACTGCCAGCTTTGTACTGATGGTCAGTAGTCCTTGGTGCCCGAGACCAGAACGGCATCTCTTCTTCCCCCCCCAGCTCTACAAGGATGCTTGACTGTGGTGGAGTTTTGCAAAACTGCTTGCTGCAAGGAATCACAAGACCTAAATTTCATTTAACCAAAGCCACCGAGCTGACTTCTCATGAAACATCCACTTTAGCTGGTGTGACCCTGGGCCGGATGCGAACAGGTGACTGGGGCACGAAAGCTCTTTGTTCCATCCCTGTCCCCAGCCCACTCACCCCACTCACAGCTTTTGTTATCTGTCCAAATTGTTAGCAGAAAAGATAGATGTATGCAAAGCACTTGCACAGAATCCAAGCTGGAACAGCTGTCAGAGATGCAATCCTACTTACTTGGTCTTCATAAAATGCGTGCGGCATTTTTAAGAGTCTGGATAAAGGGTAAAGGCAAACTGCGCCCATTTAGCAGAAGGCAGCATGTGACAGCTGACAAAGTGACAGTGGGCCCCTGAACAGCCCATGTTA
>NW_010534131.1:0-4592 GCF_000687285.1 Phaethon lepturus | reverse complement strand
GCAGGAGGCCCTGAAATGCCCATTTTAATTTAAATGTTATTTTCAAATAAAATTGCCACTTTGGGATAATTGCTTCTTACTGTGTAACTTTGAGAACACCGTACTGAGCAAAGTGGGTGCAGCTTTCTTTATTGTTGTTCTTATTTGTTATTGTGCAGCACCATATGTGTCTACAGCCCTGTGCAATAGGTGGTCCCCAGAACTGCCTGCTGCACAAATCAGCCTTTTGTTCTGGGAGCTGTTGTTTTAAAAAACAACACAAGCCCCCCAGCCTCTCTGTAAGGTAAGGAACTGGAATCAGGGTGATTTCAGTCATACGCATTGTTCTGGGGTTTTTTGTTTGCGCAGTTTTCTGGTAACCACATCTACAGTGATGGGCACAATATAAACAAATACTTTTCTTTGTGCAGAATGACTTACGCGCTTTTTAATCCGAAAGCTCCACGAACTACTCACTCACTTTCCCTTTTCTTTATGGCCTCCTAAAGCCTCCTGGTATGGCATGAAACAAAAATGCTAAGCCCGTTGTCTGGCAGTTTTGCAAGTGCAATCAGCATGTTTACAAGTTAGGTTTATTTAAATTCTCCCCTTCATATAGAGAAGAAAGTGTTGTTTCAAATCCTTAAGCACCCAGCTACAGTTGCAATGGGTTTGTGGGGTTCTTTTTGTTGTGTTTTGTTTTTTGATACCCTGAGGCTTGGTGTGTCTCGGGATGTCCTGGTAATGGAGTAAAGAGGTCAGAAGAACAGCAGCGAGAGACTCCATCTAATTCACACCTTGGCACCAGCATGCTGGGGCTGACACGTCCAATTTACTGTGGCACTGTTTGACAGGCGTCGGGACTCGACAGTCGCACAGAAGTACACACGGCTGCAGAATCAGAAAGGGAGAGGGGATGATTGAACATTCTGCAAATGAGACACCCAGGGAAAGAAAAACACACACACACGCGTGCGCGCGCACGCACACACAAAACAATTCAATAGAAAATCTGGGCTAATTAACGCCTGCTGTTGCCTGATGCGTGGCATGGCCCCTCAAGGACTCTTTGCCATTCGAGAGTTGAAAACATGTCAGGAGGCTCCTCTTTTTTCTTGCATGAAGAATATTAGGACATTTTAGTGCTAAAAAAAGTTATGATCGCTTTCTCAGTTTTCATAGCAAGTTCTGAAACTTCAAGAAGTTCAGCCTCACCAGCTCCATTCCTTATGTCCCAGGTCACCTTTTACCTGGCAAGATACACCTCCTGAAACCTAACCTTCTCCCGGACGTATGTCTGTATGCTTTTCTTCCCTATGGACCTGCAGAACGGAGCGTCTGCATACCATGCTCGCTGGCAGAAACAATCATTTCAAACTGGCTATTCGCACCCGTCAGCAGTATTGGTATCGTGCGCTGGCTTTTGAGGGACTTGCTTCCCCAGCTGGCCAGTAGCCAAATGCCCTGGTCGTTACCCTCTCCAGCCAGCGAGGGAAAGGCTGCAGAAATTGGGGCAGCTCGCCTTGCCTGGTGCCGAGTTCACCCTTCCTCGCCGCGTCTGGGAGCGTATATGGGGAATAGCACCGTCTGCAGCTGATGAAAATTGGGTAGAGAAGAGTAGGCGTGTTTCCACAGTCCTGCCAAAATTCTGGCAGTGTTGGGGAAGGAGCGATTCCTGAGTGTGTGTTAATAAAGCACCTAACAACCCGGGCCCTAGCCTGGGCTGCTGAGACCTCTGGAGAGGCTTGTAATGCATCTGATAACCATTAGCATGGCTGCTGCTGTAGTGAGTAATGGCAAGGAGCACACACAGACTCTGCTAGCCACTTGGGAGCTGCCAGCCACCCTCTAATGAGGTTTGCATTAATGTCACAAAAGGAAGATTCCCAGACCTTAAATTTGCCCAGAACGTGAGAAATGCAACTCGATCCTTGCTCTCCATCCTCTGACCTTCCTGTCGTGGCTTCTGCTGCAGTGTGGATGTGTAGAAAGCTTTCTGCTTTACTTTGGGACTGAATTTTAGAGTGCGTTAGCCGTGGGAGACTGTGATATTGGAAATTTGTCTGAAGTGGGAGGATCCCATCATTTGGGGAAACAGCTCTGTACAATGCTGCAAATCAATGGGACACAGTCTTGTCCTGCTGGGAAAGTCAGCAGAGCCAAAACTGAATTTAAAGAAAGCCTTTATTATTATTATTATTCATGTCAGGACTCAGTTGGGAAAATCTTTATCTGCATTAAAACATACATAAGAAGAGGAAAGAAGAAAAGGCCAAGAAGAGTGTGTACTACAAAGCGTCCCTTTGAGCTCAGCTCCGTTCCTCTGTAAAGTTCCTTGCCAGGCTCTTTGCAGGGAGAGAATTTGGGTTCAAGGTTGAGCTGGAGACGTTTCCTGGCGGAATGTATATCCCCTGATCGCACCTTTAGGAGATTATCCCGTCATTAAATATTTGTAGGATAACAGGAGAAGCCTAATTTAGTTTTTGTTTCTTTTTCTCTGCGGTTTAATCACAGATGAAAGAGACTAATAGCACTACAGAGCTTTCTGGTGATCAAAGGCCAATCAATCCTCTTTGTGGAGTAATTAACTATTTGCTAAACTTGCAGAATTGATTTCCATTTAGGGCTAAGAGAGAGGGTTTTAAATGAAGACCGATTTACCAGGCGTGAGGAGGGAATCTCAGCACTGATGCCAGGAGATACTCAGAGTGATGAATTGGAGCCTGCTAATTGGAGGATGAAAAATACAGCTGGAATCTGGCCCCATTTGCTCCTACTTTGGGGAAAGACAGGAAAAGGGAAACAAGGCTGAGAATCTGACAGATGGCTTTCTGCAACTGCAGCGGGAGAGCAGAGTACAGCTAAAGCAGCATCTGACTGACTGGAGGAAACGTAGATGTAACCAGCACAAAATTGTGTTGCGGCGAACCCGTTACTCAGGTAGATGCTCCGTCTAGGAATGATAGCTATCCGCTCTCTTGCAGCTTTGGGCTGGTGAGCTCCGAAGCAGCTTACATCTGCACTAATTCTCTCAATACAAAATCAATCAGGCAGCTTTGTCTGGGTGGAGCTTTAGTTTGCCAAGAAATTTTTAGCACCACAGATGAAATAGGGAGTTTGTGAAAAGCTGAGGGTGTATTAACATTTTTTGGCACTCTTCAGTGCAGTTATGAGGAGTGCTGCAGCCTTGGAAGGATAATCAGGGTACTAGGCCTTACTTGAAAATGTCGAAATGGGGAACTGAGTTGATAAGACAGACCGTTTATGGATACAGGACACCTTCCACAATCAGAGGGAGTAAAAAGGCTAGAATTCATCGTCTGTGATAATAAATGTGATGGAGAAGTGCAGTAGCAGCTTGTAAATTGTGAGTGGCACAGGAAAGACGACTAGGGAATAATTACAAGTAAGGGATGATCACCAAATGGGGAAGGTTTAAAACAGAGAAAAGTCGGTACCTTTTCTTAGATAACATAATTAATGCATGGAATAGATTGCACAGGATATTGTGGAAGGAAAAAGAATAAATGAGTTCAAAACAGATTAGACAAATTCAAGGAGAAGAGGTTCATTGGTGGGTATTGAAGACTGTAGCCCGAACAAAATACCTAGCTGGGGAAGTCCCCGAGCGCCCGCCTGCTGTGTCACGCTGCGCTGCCCGTGGTCCCGTGTTTTCCGGCCACGGCTGGAGAGAGGACTCTGGCTTTCAGCTGGATGCCGCGCGGCGGCGTACGGAGCGCTGCATTGCCCGGGCAGCGGGTCAGCGGCACCGGAAGGGGCTGTGCGCGTAACTTGTGTTTAGCCGTGGCTATAAAGCAAGTTCTTCATTTTTATGTCTGCGCCTAGATGAGTACTTGTACTACAAATGCATCCTCATTGTCACAACTCTGTGAATTGGCCCATGGTGCTGGCGGTTTCCCCAATGTGGGCAGCTTTCAGGTAGTCAGGGCAAAAACTCAGCCGGACGAAGCTGCAAGAGGCACAATGACATCAGAAACAAGCGCAGCAGGCGCTGTGCTTTTTGTCTGAGGGTGACACATCCACTTCTATAAAGAACTGACGCTGCTGTGTTGAAATGGGGAAGGGGGGAATCTCATTAGAGTACTTGATGCTACTTCATGTCATTATTATTGGCAAGGTCTGTAGGACAAGGCCCAGTATTAGGGCATGGACTTTTTTTGTACGTATCTCAGGACTACTACTACTTCTGGGCTTCCTCCTGGCTTTCCGAGTCAGACCAAACCTTCACCGAGAAAGAGAAAAATTAGAGGAAACAGTGTAAAACTGCTCTACCTGGTTGGTATAGAAATCTGGTATTACTTTATCATGGAGAAATTTGGCTTTTCTGTACCAAACGATTCCCTAGATGGGATTTGATTCATGTCAGCAGTTCCAAGACAGGAGCTATAGGAACTTCATTAAGGAATTAATCTGTATATCAACACACCAGGAAATAAGTCCTCTGTTGGGTAGGATGCGCAGCCTGCTCTCAGCCGTGCCGCAACACCGTGTGAGCCGGGCAGCGTGCCGTGCCGTGCCGCTCCTGGGGCCTGTGCAGTTGAGAGCGGTGACCCGCGTGGCCTCCTCCCCTCGGCCCGAGGAGCCGCGGCCGC
>NW_010534130.1:0-424 GCF_000687285.1 Phaethon lepturus | reverse complement strand
GCTGGAAAGCCGTCTCAGTGGTCCATAGCGCCACTATAGGGCCCTGGAGAGGTATGTATCGCTGATGCCGGAGGACTTCCGGGAGTTAGTTTAAAATTACTTTTTCTTGTTTTCCCTTAGTGCCGTTGTTTTAAAATATTTTTTTCTACTTTTCAAAGGACTAATTACCAGACAATCACTGGCTGAGACCTTAAACATGGCCCTTCTTCCCTGACGCGTGGCGGCAAGGGTAGTCTTGTGGCAGAGGGTGGGGGCGGGCGGCCATGCTGCGCTTGCCAGTGCATGCCGGGAGATGTAGTTTCTGCGACCTAGTCTGTTTTAGTTTCCTGTCATTTTTTCTTAGTTTTTCCCTTTCTGCCCCTAATTCCTCTTACTTTTAAAATGTGCTTTCTATGCCTACTTTTTTCCTTCAGTGTCTTTTGAA
>NW_010534129.1:0-516 GCF_000687285.1 Phaethon lepturus | reverse complement strand
TTCTTCACCCAGAGCACCATGAATGTGCTCATCCCACAGGTGGAAAATTTGTCCGGAAGGATGCTGTGAGGGACAGTATAAAAAACCTTACTAAAATCCAGAAAAACTACATCCACTAGTATTTATCCACGAGGTGGGTGACCTTATCATAGAAGGATATCAAACTAGTTAAACAGCATTTTCCCTTTGTGAACCCATGTTGACTGTGCCTGATGATTGCATTATTCTTTAAATGCCTTTCAGTAGTACCCAGTATAAATGACTCCATCATTTTTCTAGGAACTGAGGTTAGACTAACAGGTCTGTAGTTCCCTGGGTCTTCCCTCATGCCCTTTTTGTAAATTGGAGTAACATTGGCTAGTTTCCAGTCAGCAGGACCTCCCCAGACTCCCAAGACCTTTGGTAGATGATCAAGAGGAGTCCTGCCATAACATCCTCTACCTCCTTCAGTACTTTGGGATGAATCTTATCAGGCCCCACAGACATGTGACCATTCAGCTGATACAGCTGGTCCCT
>NW_010534128.1:28820-29100 GCF_000687285.1 Phaethon lepturus | reverse complement strand
CGGTGTTTCCCAGGGCTCAGTACTGGGGCTGATCTTGTTTAATATCATTATTGATGACCTGGATGAGGGGATCGAGTGTTCCCTCAGTAAGTTTGCAGACGACACCAAACTGTGCAGGAGTGGGGTTCTGCTCGATGGCAGGAAGGCTCTGCAGAAGGATCTGGACAGGCTGGATTGATGGAGAGAGGTCAGTTGTATGAGGTTTAATAAGGCCAAGTGCTGGGTCCTGCACCTGGGTCACAACAACCCCATGCAACGTTACAGGCTTGGGGAGGAGTGG
>NW_010534128.1:12984-28311 GCF_000687285.1 Phaethon lepturus | reverse complement strand
GCCCAGGGAGGTGATGGAGTCACCATCACTGGAAGTATTCAAAAAACATGTGGACATGGCTCTTCAGGACATGGTTTAGTGGGCATGGAGGTGTTGTGTTGACAGTTGGACCCGATGATCTTAAAGGTCTTTTCCAACCTTAATTATTCTGTGATTTTGTGATTTTTTTTTATTTTCAAAATATTTTTTAAAATTACAATGTCCAAACATTTGGGGAAATACATGATTAGAAATACCATGCACTGTATTCAGTTTTGTATTCTGGTAAATCTCTAAATGGTCATCCGTCATGTGGTCACAGAATTCAGATCTTGCAGCAGGGAAAATTAGCTTGTGTTGAACCAGGTATAGCTGTAGTAGGTGTCTCTTCTAATTATCTATGGCTATCTTGGATATGTCTCCAATAAATCACACTACCTTTTGCATATATATCTCCATATATTAAAACTTCTTTTGTAAAATAATACTTTTAATATATAATACATGAATGGTACATTAATAAAGTATAGGAATGCATTTCTGATGCCATAATGTAACAAGCTCTCTGTAACAATTGTTTCCTTTTCAGTAAAAAATTTTCCTTCAGAAAAAAGTAGTATTTTTTTCCCGTCTTAAAAAAATCCCAATAAAACAGCATTATTGTAAGTTTGTGGTGTTTTACAGAAAAGTTTTTGGAGAAATGTTTAATGACTCCTGAATGGGAATTTAATCTCTCCCAGGGACAGATTTTGGAAGAGTGAATGAAGAGCCTTTTTAACTCAGAGCTGTGTCAAGCAGTCAGCTAGATGCATCAGCTATTAAAGATTTCAGCCCAAGTAAAATCAGAGCAATTTTCGTAGCTACAGGCTGCTTTCGAAATATGATTTGACATATAGATAGTTATGGAGACTGCTGAGTAGGGATAGTCTACCAACTGAGGTTGGAGCAATGTGTGATGGGAAATAAAGCCCTTTCACCGCTGCAAAAGGGAAGAAGTTGCATCTTTATACTGCTACTCTTATGTTTAAAAGAAATGAGGGCTTGGATAAAACTCTTTGGATTCCTGTTTATAAACTTGAATTCTTTTCATGCTGAGGGGATGAGTCACTTCAGCTGAACAGATGGAAAGAATGCAAGGGGAAAAAACATTCTCTGGGAAGATGTGGCAACAATTAACTGCTGTGTGATGAACTAGGAAGCTCTTGATTTCACCATAGTTATTAACATGTTTTGATTGATGAAGCTGTATCTTATTAAAACAAACCCCATCAAGTTCTTAAAAGCTAGTATAACGATAAGAAGGCATAGTGTAACTAATCTGTTGAATTAAACTCCTGACTACAAGGCAAACTTGGATACAAACATGAGCTACTCAGATATTTCAAATATTTGTAGCCCCGTGATGGCTCGGTAAACTACTTGTTGGCAATTGTTCTGCTCAGTTTTGCTGCTTTAGGACTTTGCTCCTTCTCAGAAGCTTAATTTTTATTACAGCAGTAGGTGCTGAAAGGTGCTGTAGAAATGCACGGGAGGAGTCAGACAGTGCTTTGAGTTTAGGGGAAAAAAGGCTGCTTGAAGGCAGAGAGAGAAAGACATTCAGAAAACTAAAATGACCTCTGTAAGTGTTCTCTCTTCCAGTGAGACAGATGAAAATTAAATGGCTCCAGAGGTTACCCTTCCCCTGCAGCTCTTCCTCCTGCTTCTTTCCCAAGCTGAGATGCTGATATGGCAGCAGCTGAAGATCAACATATCAGTAATAAAGCCACTTCTGCCCTGAGGTATGGAAAAGGGTTCAGGAGAGACATCTAACTGGTTTTTCACCTGATGTGAGGGTGAGGAGGGGTGGACAGCTGTGGCTGCTCCGTTTTTTGTTTTCTTCTCTTTGTGGATCAGGGAGTGTTGGTTGGTCTTACTCGGGTTTGGTGCTGCATCGCAATTAGGCTCCTGAACCTGAGTTTGTCCATTCCCTTGGTCAGTAGATAAGTCTTTTTGCAGTCAACTTCTAATGCTTATGCATGTATCACTGCTCTTATGATATGGTATTACCTAACTTTCAACTCCTCCTTTTTTTATGGGAGGTATGAGAGTAACCTCACATGAAAGGTAACCTCACACGTAGGGTAAAACAAAAGATCCCCTCCCCAGCCCATTGCTTTTACACTTCTACAGGCAAACGTCATTCTTTCAGATGAAGTGGTCTCTTAGGTGTTTTGAGCTGTGACTAAAATAACAAAATGAAACAGTATAACTCTCCAAGCTGTTTATATTCTTCTAGTGGCTATTGAACAACTCATGAATAACCAGCTCATTATGCATTTAGTAGATGAGGTAGTGGGTTATGCTTCTAAACAAGCAAGGCTGCAAGTCTATACCATTAGCAAATTACGTTTCACAGTCTAAGCTAAGCCTGCTGTCCTCTGTGCTATTCTGTTAACTGCTGAACTGAAGCTGCTGGGCGTGCATATATGTTCCCCTGTACCATTGTGGCTGCTAGTAATCAATAAACTGGTGAGGAAGGCAGCTGAAGACTGTAATATTTTGAACCAGAATTTGCTGTTGCACAAAAGAACTTGAGTTAGCACTGGTGCCCAAAAATACATATTTTTTTAATTATATATGTCCTGATACTGGAGTACCAGGGCAGCCCACTCCAGGCATGGCTAAATGCCCAGAAAGAGTATTGCAATAAAACTTGGTGGAATTCTCCAAGAATAAGAGTGAATAAGTGTTCATGTCATGAAGTTTGATAGGAATAAAGAAAACCATCAGTGGAATCTTCCATGTCTCCAACACCATTCTCTTTGATGTTCTAGCAGCAGAAAGAATAATGTTACATAAAGCACAGCAACACCATTTACAAACTGGAACAATACTGGTTATTTCCGTACTTCATATTGTGATTTGAAATGTTTATGAACTATCTTTCCTTCTTAGTACTTTTTGTTACCATTTTTTAGTTAATTTCTGAAACACACTTTGGATGCAGGACTGCAATTAAATTTCCTTGAATCTTCAATAGTAATGCTGTATCAGTAATAGTCAATATCTTTATTTTTTTACTTTTATTAAGTTAGAACGTGTTTCTTTGCTCCTCAGATGAGGAATAAAAGGAATTTTTTTATAATTTGAAATAAACATGGAGCCTACTACACTCAATACTTTTTTTTTTCTTCTCATTTTGTTTACTTTCCTGCAGCCTTAGTTATAACACTACCTTAGCTCTAAGAAACAAAGTAAAGAAGAGCTGCTCATTAGGATGATAAGCTGTGTTGCAAATACAATACTAATGGCACACGGGAATTCAGTTAGGCTGAGAGAGTGATTGGCAGAAGACAAGACAAAATGGATCTTTCTGTGTATGCTTACACAGGCCCAGTGCTTAGCCACATGAAAAAGTCTCACATGTACATTATCTTCCAGCTGAAGCCTTCTTGCAGTTCATTATCCTCCCAAAACCTGGATAGTACGGTTGGGGTGGTTTTTTTGCTATTATTTAATAATCACACTTCTACCAGCTTCTTAGGGATAGCTTCAACGGGATGCTACATAAAGATGCATTAATCTGTGAAAACGTTAAGGGAAAATGAGAGAAACTTGCATCAGAAACAGCAGTGACTTGCACTTAGGCAAGCCCTTTCATTGCTGATCATCCCAATGAAATTTTAAAAAATTAACACTTGCCTGTCTCAGCTGTTCTGGGTGAACAGTCTCCTGTGTTTCTGTGAACTTTGACAGTCTTTTGTGCTGGGGTAATAGTCAGCATGTGCAGAGAGGTGATGTTCCACCACAGTGTAATGAACTCTGTTTAAAAAACCTCAACTTGCAGTTTAAGACTCCACAGTAGTAGCTCTGTTTTAAGTAATAACAACCAACATTTAGAGCTAAAAGGGGGGAAATACACTATGTTCAGTAGAACCATCAAGAGATGGATTTGGTAATCAGGTTTGATATTTGCATAGGTTATGTGGCTTATGTGCTTTGTTCAACAAAAATATGTGACTTTGTGCAGTTGGTATTTATTAATCCATTCAAAGAAAGATTACTGCTGGAATTGCAATGGCTAAGGACAACAGAATGCTGTCATGCTGAAGTGGTGATGTAGATGTGGAAGATTAAAAAGGTACTGACTGAGCTTCTATTGCATTTTTCTGTAAATATTCAAGTCTATAAATAGTTAGATAGACTGCCATAAATAACAGAATCACAGAGTAATTAAGGTTGGAAAAGACCTTTAAGATCATCGAGTCCAACTGTCAACCCAACACCACCATGCCCACTAAACCATGTCCTGAAGAGCCATGTCCACATGTTTTTTGAATACTTCCAGTGATGGTGACTCCACAGCCTCCCTGGGCAGCCTGTTCCAATGAATGACCACTCTCTCAGGAAAGAAATTTTTCCTAATATCTAGTCTAAACCTCCCCTGGCACAACTTGAGGCCATTTCTTCTCATTCTATCGCTAGTTACTTGGGAGAAGAGACCAACACCCTCCACAACACCTCGCCACAACGCCCTTTCAGGTACTTATAGAGAGCAATGAGGTCTCCCCTCAGCCTCCTCTTCTCCAGACTGAGAGAGACTTATGCTCCTCATAAGACTTGTTCTCCTGACCCCTCACCAGCTTCATTGACCTTCTCTGGACATGCTCCAGCAACTCAATGTCCTTCTTGTAGTGAGGGGCCCAAAACTGAACACAGGATTCAAGGTGCGGCCTCACCAGTGCCCAGTACAGGGGCACAATCACTTCCCTGCTCCTGCTGGTCACACTGTTTCTAATACAGGCCAGGATGCTGTTGACCTTCTTGGCCAGCTGGGCACACATGTAAACCAGCACCCCCAAGGCCCTTTTCCACTGGGCAGCTTTCCCACCACTCCTCCTCAAGCCTGCAGCGTTGCATGGGGTTGTTGTGACCCAAGTGCAGGACCCAGCACTTGGCCTTATTAAACCTCATTCAGTTGACCTCAGCCCATCGATCCAGCCTGTCCAGATCCCTCTGCAGAGCTTTCGTGCCCTCGAGCAGAACACCACTCCCGCCCAACTTGGTGTTGTCTGCAAACTTGCTGAGGGAGCACTTGATCCCCTCATCCAGGTCATCGATAAAGACATTGAACAAGACCAGCCCCAGTACTGAGCCCTGGGGAACACCGCTTGTGACTGGCTGCCAACTGGGTTTAAATCTTTTCACCACAACTCTCTGGGCTCAGCCATCCAGACAGTTTTTTGGTAACAATGTCATCAACGACATCATGTGTTTTCCTTGTCTTATGCCTTTCCACTGAATGGTCTAGCCTACATTTGATAATCTGTGTTGACCAATCATATAACTGTTTTGGGGTGATAGATAACTTTGTGCATTGCTGGTATATAGCATGCTGATGCACTGCTTTTAGGAGGTGGTTAACATACAGCTTATTAAGCCATTAAGCTATATGAGTTAAACATTGCATCGAAGTTCTAGTAACACTCAACCTATATCAGTACTGCCAGATTAATGTATTGGACCTCAGTACTGTAATAATATTGATGCATACCAAAAAAGTATTTGGAAAGAAACTATGCAGAACTAATGACTCAATTCCAAAATTCCTGGGGGACAGTGCATATGACTGTGAATAAGACATAAAATTGACATTAATTGGTATTCTTGACTATTTGGGAGAACATACTAGGGACTTCCCTATGTATGTAGGTATAGGATAATGCTTGTGGTGGGTTGACCCACTAAGCCACTTTATCACTCCCTCGCCATCAACATGGCAGAGAGAGAAAATACAACCAAACTCGTGGGTCAAGATAAGTACAGGGAGTTCACTCACCAATTCCATGATGGGCAAAACAGACTTGACTTGGTATGTTAATTGAATGTATTGCCAGTTAATTGTAACAGAGTAGGATAGTGGGAAATAAGAATGAAACTGAAAACACCTTCCCCCCATCCCCCACTTCTTCTCAGACTCACCTTCTCTCTTGACTTTTCTACCTCCTCCACCCAAGCAGCACAGGACAATGGGGAATGGGCATTGCAGTGAGATTGTAACACTTCATCTCTGCCACTCCTTCCTTCTCATGCTTTTCTTCTGCTCCAGTGTGGGGTCCTTCCCACAGAAGACAGTCTTTCACGAACTTCTCCAACATGGGTAATTCCCCCCCAATTTTCATGAATTGTTCCAGTATGGGTCCTCTCTATGCGACGCAGTCGTTCAGGAACAGACTGCTCCAGCGTGTGTCCACCATGGTGTCACAGGTCCTGCCAGAAAACCTGGCTCCTGCATGGGCTCCTCTTCATGGGTCACAAGTTCCTGCCAGGAGCCTCCTCTGGTGTGGGTTCTCCACGGGGCCACAGATTCCTTCACAGCACATACATCTCCTCCAGCAGGGTCATCCCTGGACTGCAGTATGGACATCTGCTCCATCGTATACCTCCATGGGCTGCAGGGTTACAACCTACACCACCATGATTTTCTCCAGGGGCTGCAGGGAAATCTCTGCTCTGGTGCCTGGAGTATGTCCTCCCTCTCCTTCTTCAGTGACTTTGATGTCTGCAGAGTTGTTTCTCTCACATTTTCTCACCACTCTCTCACAGCTGCTGCACAGCATTTTTTAACCCTTTCTTAAATATGTTATCACAGATTAACTACCTCCATAGCTGATGGGCTCAGCTTTGGCCAGTGTCAGGTCCATCCTTGAGCCTACTGGAACTGCCTCTGTCTGATATGGGAGCAGCTTCTAGTGTCTTCTCACAGAAGCCACTCCTACAGCCTCTCCACTACCAAAACCTTGCTGCAGAAACCCAATACAAAATTCCAGAAAAAAATTAGCTAGACGATTGCATACAGGGCAGCACAAGTTGTAACAAATTGAATCAAGTGTCAGAAACATTTTATATTGAACAGGCTTGTAAGAAATCTGTGAGCTATTCCTGCGAAGATAATGTAGGCCTTCTCTGTGAACATGGATTGCATGTGCCAAATGAAAGAATCATAGAATCATACAATGGTTTGGATTGGACTGGAGCTTCAAAGATCATCTAGTCCAACTCCCCTGCCATAAGCAGGGACATCTTTCACTAGATTAAGCTGCTCAAAGCCCTCTCCAACCTGACTTTGAACACTTCCAATGATGGGGCATCCACAACTTCCCTGGACAACCTGTGGAGGCTCACAAGAGTGGAGCAGAGGGGGAGAATCGCCTCCCTTGACTTGCTGGTCATGCTTCTTTTTATGCAGACTGCGATACGGTTTGCCTTCTGGGCTGCAAGCACACATTGCTGGCTCACATCCAATTATTCATCCACCAGGATCCACAAGTCCTTCTCTGTAGATCTGCTCTCAATCCATTCATTGCCCAGTCTGTACTGGGGGGAATTACCCTGACCCATCTGCAGGATCTTGCACTCGTCCTTGTTGAACTTCATGATGTTTGCATGGGCCCACTCCTCAAGCCTGTCAAGGTCCATCTGGGACCATGGGATGGCATCCTTTCCCTCAGGTGAATCAACTGCACCTCTCTGCAAACTTGCTAAGGGTGCACTCAACCCCAATGTCTATGTTGTCGATGAAGGTATTAAATAGTATTGGTCCCAGTATGGACCTTGAGAGACACCACTCGTTACTGGTTTCCATGTGGACATTGAGCCATTGTCTATAACTCTTTGAATGTGGCCATCCGACCAATTCCTTGTCCATCTATCAGTCCATCGACCAATCCCATATGTCACCAATTTAGAGGTAAGAATATTGTGGGGGACTGTATCAAAGGCCTTACAGAAGTTGAGATAGATGGCACCCATAGCTCTTCTCCTGTCCACTGATGCAGTCACTCCATTGCAGGAGGCAACTAGATTAGTCAGGCACAATTCACCCTTGGTAAGCCATGTTGGCGGTCTCTCAGAGGGTAAATGCAGCCTTACAGAAGAAATGAGTAGCAAACAAAAAGAGACCATCCAGCTGTTAGCACTGTGTCATACTTGTGAATGCTTTAAGTCCCACTGCACAGTCATGGCCTGACTATTGAGCAAGTCCTTACCCTTATTACAGTATAGCTGGCTTGAGAGACAAGCTAACACATGCCTTTTGACCTCTGTATCTTACAGGCTCTTGAAAATTATTAAAGAGCAAATGATAGACCTTGATTGTACCAAGTACCATGCAAAAAATCCATATTTACTTTCTTAGAGCTTGATCCACAGAAGTTAATGAAACACCTTCTACCTGAGAAAATGAAAAGCTGAATTGCAGCAGGGTAAATTAATATATCTCTGAATACTTCAGGAGTATGGGGCTGAAGGATGGGAGAGTGGCTGAAAACAGAAGACTTGGGAAGAGAGAGATGACATAGTGACTGTAAATACCAGAGTGTGTTCATGTGTGAAACTTAGGCATAACTCTTCCTTAGCTTTCTCTACAAATATCCAGTAAGTCCCGAGCTCTGTCAGCATTGGGTTCTCTGCTAAGTGGAAAATATGATCTGCAAGTTAACTTGGTTATATGTGCTCTGTTTATCAGCACATATCATCCATGTGTTCTTTGAATAAATCTGCTTAAAAGGGTTCTCCTATTGAAATGGTTGCAATGTTTATGCTCCAAACTAATTTCCTGCTTTTTTTTTTTTTTTTGTTAACAAAAGAAATGTATTTATTAGAGTAATATGATTGTGGGTTCTCTAGTAATGTAGAATACAACTTAGTGACTTCATGTAAACAGCAAATAAAGACGGGATATTAATTTTGAAAATAGCTCTAAGGGAAAAATATTGAAATAGTTGGAAGTGGTGTTTAGCCTTTGAAATCAAATGTGGTAGTTCAGAAAGACTATGGAAGAAGAGTTTATAATAATATAGGTAGGAAATGGTTGTCAGTATTCAAGAAGCACTAGGGAACCTCCCATGAAAAAGTCAATGGTTGATCCATATACACAGCCCAAAAACCCCACCAGACCCCAACCCAAAAAACATTCTTGCCTTTTTCAGTAGTTGTAGTTCAAGACTAGACCACTGAATCTAAAGAGAAAGCCATGGAAGAGTATTTTCCAGCTGCAGAGCACAGCTGCTGTTATATCTAAACATCAAACTGCTGTTGAAGAAATGGGCAGTGGTAGTAAAGACTGCTGAGTACTATACAGTGTAGTCTGGAAATCTTGGGAAATGTTATGGTCTGGTAAACATGTACCATACTAAAAACCCCAAAACCTACAGTAAAAATAAAAAAGATGCCATATGGCAATCTTTGCTTTGCTCTATTGATTAGATGATTTTAGAGATGCCCATAGAAATCCTATGAAAGGATTCAGGACATGTGACTTCAGATGTGACCCTTTTGGCTCATAAGATTTACCTGCCTTCCTCCTCCATATGGATTGATGGCACCTGGGGAGAGAGTATTCGCTTAGAAATCATAACTGTAAATTTACATTACATTACTACAATATTAAGATACTACATTTTGGGGCAGCAAAAATGCTTATTCCAATATTCTTTTAAACATTGCATCTCTGCCATGATCCCATTCTAATGTGAATTTAATTATAATTCTCTTATGTTGTCTCATTCTTGAAAAATAGTATCCTCAGTATAAAAATAAAGCTTTTATGGTAAGAAACAGTTTTTAGATAATATAGGTATAAGACACATAGAGACCTTGTTGAAGTAATTGAAAATGTTTTTATTTTTGTTTGGATCTGTTTGTTTTCTCTTCTAACTTTTAATTAATGTTTTTATTACCTCTTTTGACCTGTATACTTCTAAAACTGCTTTGGGAGGGTGGAAAAGTCATGCGACAAAGATGACTTGGCAGTTTTATAATCCAGTAATTGGGAATCAATGTGCTTTAAGCTGTGGGCAGAAAATGTAATAAACAATCTAGTCTAAAGGGACAAAGGATTATTTGTTAATAGTATAAAAAGGTCAGTGCTACAATAATTAAATTAAACCCGCAAGGCATTCTAAGCAATACTTCTGAATTGTAATATCCCAGAAAGAAATAAGGTTCTTGACAATTATATTGAATTGAATCTACCACAAGTCAGGTCCTATATAAATGAACATGCTTAAATATCTTTCTGTTTTAACACTTGATCTTAAATTTGCAATATTTGTTCCTACATTGTGCAATACTGTAAAGGTCCAACCAGCTGGAAGTGGACAGTACTCAGCTTTGCACAGAGTCAGTTTAAGAGACAGCCCATATTCCCGTCAGGCATGCTACATCTACTGCATCTACGAATTTGTGCACCAGCTGTGTCTGAGAAGTCTTGCACCAGAAGCTTGATCTTGTGCACACTGAAAAACTAGTGAGGACCATCCTTTGAGTGGAACCAGTGAGCATCAGCAGTTACACCCAGCAGATTCTCAGGGCTGTTTCTGCTGGAATTAAACAGGATGCGTTGTGCTGCAATAAACTGCAAATTTGGTATCAAATACTGCTTGAGCACTTGAAACTGCTGTGTTTCTTGGATTTTGTGTTTACCACTGATCTACATGTGATAAAAAGCGTGATCACCAAAGTAACTTTAAGGAACTGCAACATGGATTGCTATGAGTGCAATTTCTTTGTACATTTAATGTAAAGCTGCACAATTCTGCAGTTAAGCTGTAGCAGTATTTAACTGTAGCTCTTCTGTGTTTTCTGAATCTTAAAAGAGCACCTCAGGAAACAGATATAATTAACCTTGGGATAAGAACTGTGTGAGATCGGTAATTTACTTTTAATTAGTAACACCTTCTTAGTTATTACTGCTGACAACTACTTTATACTAATGAAGACTTTAATCAGAAAAATAAAATGAAAATGAATTATTTGGCCAGTCAGCCCAAAACGATGGAAGGTTACTGAGGCACACATACAAATAGTCCACGTTATGTGTCTTGGAATTTTTACCTGGTGGCAATGTGAGAGCTCAGTAGTTGGCTTTATCATGGCCAGGTATGTTCTCTAGATTACTCCATGCTTCTGAGTTTCTGAGAATTTCCCTGATCCAATGCTTGCAAGATAGCACCAGTTTCTTTTTCTAGCCCATCTGAATTTCATTGGTAGGTGGAAAAATCACATTTAGGCTTTGTGAGTTTTCCAAGACTTGATGATGAGAGGTCCTCTCAAGTTCCATATTAAAGATCTATCATCTGAGGTGGTTTTTTGGTTTTCCTTTATGAATAATTGGTGTAAATATTTTTGCCTCACTTATTAAAAAGGATCAATGGGCAGAGGATAGTGGGAAGAAAAAGTGCTACATAAAAATTAGGTGGTACAGCTATCAAACCTAAGCTCTCATTTGCTTAACTAGCTTCAGTTAAGCAAATGACATCTCAAATTGCTTGCATATTATTTGTGAATCTTGCAGTATGTTTGGGTGCACGATTCAGTAGATTTCAGACCCTGGATTTTAAAGGGGAGAGCTAACATCAAAGTGACTGGCTATTATAATGAGTAAAAAAGAGATTGCATACACAAGAGTTGGGAGCTTTGGAACAAAGGCCTGGTCTGCTCAGTGTGCAACTGTCTGTAAACAGGCAATAATGAAATACTGAGGAAGTTGTACATCAGCTGTTTATGAACATACCAGTCAGGACAGATTCATAATTGTGGAGAAATCTCTCAGAAAACACACAATTGACTTTGAATTTCTTGAAACAAACAGAGGTCACCTGACTACTGGGTAGGGTTTTTTTTTTCTTTTTTAAAAAATTTTCTCCTACCGCATTTTTTTATATGGCTATTATGATAAGACCTCAATATGTTTTTTTGGTAGAAGAGCTGTCTATATTTAAATTCCATAGGCTTCTGAGGGATAGGAATGAAGTGCATAGGGACTACTAATTGAGAATACATTAAAATCCTTTCAGTTACAAGTTAAGTAGGATTTAATTCCATGAGAACAGAGAGGAATGCAAATTCAGAACATCTTTAAATGTGCAATTTTGAAGCTTTTCTTTTGCTTGATATGTGATAGTATATTCATTCTCAAATGTCAAACCACTGTGGAAATATTAGAGCCAAGTTGGTTCAGCTTTGATTCTAATTCCTGTTAAGTTCTGTTTTCCTTTGTATAAGGGAAGTGTTTGGCGATAGTGGCTTTCACTGCCCCTTCTGTCACTCTTTGCTGCTGGAACACCTTGCAAATGATGGGCCTGTATGTTTTCCATTGTTCATAGTACTGGGTGAGAACAGTAGGCATGATATAGGTGTGTAATAACAGAATAATACTCCTGATGCAATGTATAGCATAGTGAAAAGCAATAGAAGACCAAAAGAGAATTACAGTGGTGAATCTTATATGCCAAGCAGTTAGAGCTGGTGTAATTGAGAATGCAAAGAAATCTGCTCAGTTTAAAGTGTGAGGTATCAGCCTATGAATTGCAATTCATTACTTTAAGATAGCAGTGTGGCAGAATGGGGAAAATACGTTTCAGAATGATATCGTGTTTACAACACGTTTAAAATTTAGTAAATAGACTCAAGTGGGAAATATTAACAGCATGAGCTGAAAATATATGAGCCTAGGTGTGTGGACAGCGTGTGCTTTTAAATGCCTGTGTGGGAACATACTGGATATGAGCTGGGAATGTGCACTTGCAGACCAGAAAACCAATTGTACCCTGGTCTGCATAAAAAAAGTGTGGCCAGCAGGTCAAGGGAGGTGATTTTTCCCCTCTACTCCATTCTCATGAAACTCCACCTGGGTCCAGTTCCCAGCACAAAAAAGCCACGGACCTGTTAAAGCAGGTCCAGAAGATGGTCACAAAAATTATCAGGGGGCTGGAATATCTCTCCTGTGAAGAAAGGCTGAGATTGTTGGGGTTGCTCAACCTGGAGAAGAGAAGGCTCTGGGGAGACATTATTTTGGCCTTTCGATACTTAAATGGAGTTTATAAGGAAGAGAGAGAGAGACTTTTTACCAAGACCTACAGTGACAGACAAGGGACAATGGTTTTAAACTAAAAGAGGGTAGGTTTGGATTGGACATAAGGAAGAAATTCTTCTCAATGAGGATGGTGAGACACTGGAACAGGTTGCCCACAGAAGTTGTGAATGCCTAATCATTGGAAAAGTTAAAGGTCTGGTTGGATGGGGCTATGAGCAACTTGATCTAGTGAAGGATGTCCCTGCCTATGGCAGGGGATTTGGGCTAGATGATCTTTGAAGGTCCCTTCTAACTAATTCTAATTCTAGATTCTAATAATTTGGGTATCTGACTTTATAAGATTTCAAAAACATATGTGTTTTTTCTACCAACCTGCAGTGACAGCTCAAGAAGCTAGATAAACTATTCTGAGTTGACTTCTTGGCAGATAAAGCTCGTGTTTCCATTTCCAGAAACACCAAGATCAATCTCTATCCTATACTGAAACACTTTGGCAAATGCACCCCAATGGGCAGTGTTACAGTACATGTCATAGAATCATAGAATATCCCAGGCTGGAAGGGACCCATAAGGATCATGAAGTCCAACTGTTGAATGTAAAAATGGCAGGCAAACAAACATACGTAGGAGAGTGGAAAAATTAAGAGTTTGTCTTGACGTTCTGTGATTGAGGTGCAAGCACCAGAATCATCTTGCTGATATTAAAGCTAATGGGTTGTAATCTGATTCTTATGAGATACTGCAGAAGAAAAGTTGTTCTCCTGGACTGCATATTTTTAGAAGGTAGCTGAGGTAACAATTTGGTCAACATTTTTTTTTCCCTGTATGTCCATGACATTAGCAACCTTGTACCAAAGTCTTTCCTCAGTAACCTGAAGGCTACTTTGTCATGCCAATGTGGCATACAGCTATTTTAATTTCTAAGATGTTTTGGTTTTTGACTTTAAGATGCTATAATGAAGAAATGGATACAAAGAATGCAGAAAGCAGTCATTGCAGTAAAACAGAATGTGGGAATTCAAATGTCTCAGGATTTATACAGAGATGAAGGGTACACAGGGAAATTGCCCACCTGTTATCTCCATGGATGATGCTGCTGTGCACACAGAAATCTTTGATTATTTAAATTCTACTTTTCTTAGGGAACAATGACAGGTAGAGGCAATGTGGTTGTGCTTAGGAAGACCTGACTGCAGACATGGTTATGCTGCTTCACCATTACAACAGTCCCTAACATATTATCATTAGAAGTGGTCAGCAAGTTAAACTCATTAGAAATTCATTCTTGACTGGAATGTTTTCCTTGGATATTGTAGAAAAAACTAGATGATCCTCTTACATCAATGACATTCTTACATCATTGTTATTTTTACCTTTTCTGTGTCAAAAGGTATCCTAGGGAGCATGGTAAGTGTGAACGTTTTCTATGACTTTTCTCAGGACTTTTTGGGAAAACTTTGCTTGACATTTAGTGACTATTTCTAAAAGGTTTTGCTAGAGACTAGAAGCTGTCTCCTCTCACAGTTCCTCAATAAATGGTATTTTCTCATATCTCTAAATACATGTACATATTCATATCCTTTATTTACTCTGTTTTCTCATACTACCACAGCTTTATAACCTGCCACAAACCAAAACCCATATTGTCACATGAATGTCATGGAGTTGAAAGACTTAATGTATATTTTCTTGCATTGAAGGTGAGCCTGACTCGGTATTAATCACTTTGTTATGTGGTAACACTGTAGCTAAAAACACAGACATGTACATGCACACTGCTGTTTAAAATTAAAATTTACTTAACTCAAATACATTCTAAAATAAATAATGATTTTCTTCTGATTCCGGAGTTGTAGTACCAATATGTGGCTTATGGTAAATAAAAAACAATGTCCTCTTTTTATGTAAGGTGAGGAAGGACTTGCTGCAGATAAGTAGTGGCATTGATCATGCACATAAACTTTAAAGCTGAAGAGAGTGCTAGAGCAAACTCTACTTTTTCTTGTCTTCCTTCGTTCATGTTTTTGTAGAGCTTGTTTTACAGATTTTAGGAACATGTTCTTTGTCCTCTTTGTTATGTTGTAAATTTGGTTCTACATGGTTTTGAAGTTTGCATTCTCCCAGTGATTGTTATTTGACTGTTTTAACTTCTTTTTGTGTCCTTGAGGCACTCAGTGGGAAGATATCTACTACCATCCCACATTTCTACTCCCATGAGGCCCAACTGCACTAACACAGAGTGTGTAACTATGCAGATGCCCCCTGAAATTTCCCAAGAATATTTATCTGTCATTATGTACTAGTATCTAACATCCCAAATTGCTGTTCTTGTTTAATCATATGAACTGCTCTAGACATCAACTTGTTCAAAATAAAATTATGTTTTGCCATTAGAATGTAGCATTTGCCTCTTTTAATAAGAACAGATTTATTCTAATATTGACTCACACAAATACCACAGATCTACATGGCTGCCATTGGAGATTTTCATG
>NW_010534128.1:8907-12953 GCF_000687285.1 Phaethon lepturus | reverse complement strand
GCAGGAATATACCCTAGGCAATCCTGATCAATAAATACAGGATAATTTATTATGCTCTAGGGGCTTTTGGGAAAACATCTAACGCGAGTTATATTTCATGTTTAAATCTGCAGGTGTTGAATACAGTGAAGACCAGGAGAATTGCAAACAACAACGAACTAGAAAAAGAACAAACAAAACCACAAAAAAAATTCCACTAGAATATACTTGTAAGAGTGAGGTACCATCTGTAAAGAACTGGAATGACACCTGAAGCAAGGAAAATGTTAATACTTTCATTTTTGTTCATGCATGTATTTGTAGAGGGCCTGACAATTTTTATTCTGAGAAAAATTCAATACTTCTAAGTCATAATAATATCTGATTTTTGGTCTGTTATTCACCTGTTATTAGTCTTTAACCTATATAATCTGGTCTTTTTGAGGGGAGAGAGTATACTGTAGGTCTCCTTAGAAGAACAAATACAGTCAATGCATAGAAGCTGAAGTCAGATGAAACTCTGTTTGGATTTTGTGTATTTAATAGTGAAAAATGTTTACTATTGAAACAAAATATCTAGGACAGCACTGTTCAAATTACTCAGCTTAGTATGAAGCAAAGCAAATTACTTCCAAGGGCTTGGAAATCATAAATGAGTTAAGAGTGTCTCCTGATTTTGTGAAGATCCACATTACAGTGATATTACTGATTGACTAGTATTCTGCTTTTTGTCTTATCAAGATGTTCTCAGGTAAATCAGTATTCAAGGTTGTCTATAATCTCCAGGCAAAGAGATCAAATGAGTGTGGAATATTTATTTGACCAAAGAGTTGAGTGAAACTCATGTTCATTTTTCTTGATGGTGCAGGCTTCTTGGAAACACATTTGCAGTGATGCATGAGGTCAGACTTGTATTATGTACCGTAGCACTTGGATGAGTTGCATCACATCAAAAATTACAAAATATAATAGCAAAGTCTCACATCAAGAGACCAGGGGATATCAAGCATATCAGGCTAGACCGGTGAAATTAGAATACCTGTTTGATTGAAAGAGTTGCATCAAACACATGTTCAGGACTTAAAAACAAATTCTTCCTGAGGTTTTATTGTAATAGCCCTATACTTCTGAACATGAGTGAATGAACCTGATTTTACCTATTATTCCCTCCTTCCTACCAAAATCCCACACTAAAGACCCTTCACACCTTTTCTTTCAGTCTATTTCAGTGGTTTCTAAACCACACAGTAGTGTAGTGTCTGTACTTTTTTCACTGTGAACCTATTCTTGTGCCAGCCTGCTCATAAGCAAAGCAATGTAGACTCAAAGATCGCTCTTGCCCTGTGTTCTGTTGTTTTAGTTCTTGACTAAATTTACAGTCCATTCCTACTCAGTTCCTCTGACTCTTAGTTACCACTTGAGTTTGCTACTCCATAGTGAAAGGCATTTACAAGATATGCCACCCTTCATCTCTTTATTTTTTGATGCTGTAGATAAAACAAGTAATTGTTTAAGGTAGTAACATCAGGAAAAGCTTGCAAAATCCTGTATTTTTCTAGTGAGCAGTAAAAATAAACTCTATTTAAATTTTAAACATAAGGCAGTGGTTTTTTTCCTTTTTTTTTTTTTTTAAACTACTGAACCAATTATTCTCAATCGGATCTGACTTTTGAAATTCCTCTCCAAAATCTGGCAACAAGCCAGTTTGACAGCTAGTTTAGTGAAGGGGTAATTATTTTATAGAGATATAGTACAAGTTCCACATTCACTCTTTTCTGAAAAGACACAACAGATACATGCTGTTTAGTATCTTCATCAGTGACATAGGCAATGGGATCAAGAGCACCCTGAGCAAGTTTGCAGATGATGTCAAGCTGAGTGGTGTGGCTGACATGCCTGAGGGATGGGATGCCATCCATAGGGACCTGGACAAGCTTGAAGAATGGGCTTGTGTGAACTTCATGAGGTTCAACAAGACCAAGCGTAGGGTCCTGCACCGGGGTCGACACAACCCCTGGTGTCAGTACAGGCTGGGGGAAGAAGAGATTGAGAGCAGCCCTGCCAAGAAGGACTTAGGGGTACTGGTGGATGAAAATCTGGACGTGAGCTTCTGTGCGCTCGCAGCCCAGAAGGCCAACTATATCATGGGCTGTATCAACTGTGTGGCCAGCAGGTTGAGGGAGGTGATTCTGCCCCTCTACTCCATGCTGGTAAGACCCCACCTGCAGTCCTGTGTCCAGCACTGGAGCACAGGAAAGACATGGATATGTTGGAAGTGAGTCCAGGGGAGGGCCACAAAAATGATCCATGGGATGGAACATCTCTCCTATGAGGACAGGCTGAGAGAGTTGCTGTTGTTCAACCTGGAGAAGAGAAGACTCCAGGGAGACCTTATTGCAGCCTGCCAGTACTTAAAAGGGGACAGACTTTTTAGCAGGGTCTGTTGTGATAGGATACGGCGTAATGGTTTTAAACTAAGAGAGGGTAGATTTCAACTAGATCTAAGGAAGACATTTTTCCCAATGAGGGTTCTGAAACCCTGGCACAGGTTGCCCAGAGAGGTGGTAGATGCCTCATCATTGGAAACATTCCAGGTCAGGTTGAACGGGGCTCTGAGCAACCTGATCTAGTTGAAGGTATCCCTGCTCACTGCAGGATGGTTGGACTAGATGACCTTACAATGTCCCTTCCAACCCAAACTATTCTGTGATTCTATGTTTCTATGACAGATATAATAAGAGACCCTTAATATGTAGTCAGTTAAGTTGTGGCAAATGTGTAACAGCTCTGAAGTAATCTTCCCAGATGTTCAGGTACCATGAAATTTACTTATTAGTGTTTCAATGTAGTATAGTTAAGTTCTCAATAAAACTGTGTACAGTTTATCAAAGAAAATTCCACAGGGATCACCTGTGATGAATGTTTATAGACTGAAATTCTTGCTTTTATTTAGCATTAACATGAGACTCTTGGTGTTTTGTTACTGTATTGTAGCTAGCTGTTCTAACATCCTAAGACTTAAAATCTAGATATACTTGGTTTAGTTCTGCCAGGTTAAATTACATTGGGGCATGTAAGTATATTTGCATCCTAGATCAGGATGAATGGATTAAAACTAAATTGAATATAGCTAAAAATTTTTTGAAATACTGGTATATTCCATCTTAAAATTTGCATCTCAATAGAAAGCTGCATTTGATGATAAACATTCTTGATAGTCCAGGCTTCTTGGAAGCATATGTGCAGTAATGCATGAGACCAGATAGCTGCCTTGTAATGTACCATACCACTTGGTTGAGTTGCGTCACATAAAATGTTATAAAATTTAACAGCAAAGCTTCACCTCAAGAAAATAAGAGGTTATTAATCATTTCAGGTGGCCAGATTACTGTCCAGTTTTCACCCCCCAAAAAATTCTCTTGAAATAAGCTCTTGAAACAACCACCTTTACTTTACAGGACAGGAGACTAAGTATTTTATTTCCTGTTAAATTCTCTAGTTGATTCAATTTTCTTGCATGGAGCACTGATTCTTGGCAAGGAAACTCATCTACCAGTATGCAATCAGACAGAAAACTATTGGCTGAGTTTTACAGTTACCTTCCATTTTGTGGATGCAGCAGCAGCCCAACAAAAATTACCTTCAATTCACGCTAGCATTACGGCAATTAAACATCCTCTACTTGTGAATAGGGTCAGCGATAAGTGGGGAATGAACAGTGAAGTAGTGGATGTTTAGACTTCTGGCAGTGCTTTAGCTTTTACTGAAGCAGCTTACTTTCAGTTATGGCAAAATATATGGCCTGTGAAAGGCATCACATTCATGATGTGTGGGGAAACAGATTTTTGCCAAACTCCATTAGCTGGATATTTGTCTGGGTAAACTTATCTAAGATAGCCCTTTACTGCTGGAAATTATGTCTGTTCTTTGCCAAAGTAAGTATGGCTCAAGGATCTCCAAGGCGCTGCAGCTGGGAATGTAGTAAAGGAAAAGTAGCTCTTTCGTTAGATGATTTATATAAAACAGCTGGCATGAAAGCTCTTCAGTATTTTGAAGGGCTAGCAATT
>NW_010534128.1:0-8876 GCF_000687285.1 Phaethon lepturus | reverse complement strand
GTTTCCCATTTTCTGTTTTCCTAAAATATTCTACATTCAATAGTGACATTGACATGAACACCAACTGCCAGTAAATGAAAGGTTTGAGATTAGATTAGCAGTATACAGGCTCTGTATCGCGTGCAAGCAGGCAAGCAGTGTAGGCAATTGCTTTCCAAAGTAAGCATTTCTGCCCATAGAAAATAAATGAATGCAGCAGCAGAGAGATGGCAATTCAATAAGACTGCAAATTTTTCTCTGGTTGGTCAATAATATGTTAATTATCATAGCTTAACCAAGGTCAATGAACTTAACTTGTATTGGAAATGAGATATTTAAAAATAGGAAGTATTTAGTTCCAACAAATTTCTATTGCTCAAGCCATATCTTGACTTTTTGTATGAGATTACAAAGCTGATCAGCTGAGCACATCCAATCAAGTAATAATTTTTGAGATGTTTGCAATTTCAGTGAGTGTAACTCAAATTTCATTGGACTTTGTTACATCATGTTAAGTGAACTGGCTTTATGAACAGATCTAGTCTTACAGTCCAGGTTAGGTTTGCATGCACTGATTCAATTTTCTTCTGAAGGAGAAAGACTATAGCTCCGGTATTCCTTTTTTTACCTCAAAATATTCAAAGGATTTTGAATCCCGTTATCACTTTCCCCATTGCATGAAACAATTGAGGCAATCAAGTGTTTAACAATTGACTTTTTTTTTTGTTTGTTTTATTCAGTAACTGTAAAAGTCTGTGTTATTAGATGGCTTTCAGTTTATTTGGTTGTTGAATAATTCATCCTTAACTACAATACAGCTGCAGAACTGCTTCAAGTAGTAATCAAATGGGGAATTATTAATGGAAGGTGCTAGATGAGGAGGGTAATTGGACAAAATTTCTTTTAATTCTGCAAATCTGGAGCTGGCTCCCAGGGAACTCTTGGCACTCATCCTGATTTTCCTATTGGAGTAACAGAAACTCATATAATGGTTGTGGGTGTTGTGTGATTTTTTTTTTTTTTTTCATTTTAGCTAAAAAAGGAGAAATATTGAAAGAATAGTTTGACTCCCTAAATGAAAAGAGGGAGAACACAAAGTAAACAAAAATACATTTCATAAAGATTTCAGAGAAGTGCTGACAAACGACACTGGAATGTGACAAACAGTGACTCATATGGGGCTGGGCAGTGCAATGGTCTATCTAGCATCAGAACTGTGGCATTACCCTTATTTAATGACACAAGTGGTGGAATTGAGCCTATGCCTGTTAAATATAGGCTTAATGCCCAGCACTGAGCAGAGCCCTTGGTTTGTATGATGAGAGTTCCTGGAAAAACACCTATAGCTTCCTTACAGGGCGTGGGGATGAGGGGAGGAATCCTAGCAAAAAGGATTTATTTGAGTCTTTTAATACACTAACTTCTGAAAGGGAAGATGGTTAGGAAAATTAACCCTCAGGCAAATGATTTTCTGTGTGGTGCCCAAAATCTTTAAATGTCTGCCTGTAACAGCTAGGTACAATCTTAATTTTTTACTGGAGTTCTGTGGCCCTTGTGGTACAAGCTACTGGTCACCTGACTCAGATCAGCTTTTTTGCTGCAAGTGTAACATAAATAGAAACTGTTTACTCAATGGCTGTAGTTCTTTTTTATTTCCAGCCAGGATAAATGGCTTTCAGAATTGACATGTAATAGTCCGAATGGGTGGTAGTGGTTTGGACACCTTCCTCTGAACTGTGACATGCAAGCAACATACACCTGACTATAACTGCATTTTGTAAATTGTCTTTTCTAAGCCATGGGAGGATGTGTGGGGTTTAATTGCCTACTCTAGCACAAACACTAAAAATTTCTTTAAAGAGCATGACCATTTCCTGAGTCTGGATATTGATGAGTTAGGGTGGCATGAGGGAGGTAATGTATTGTAAATGTTCTGGTAACAATATAGTCTTCTGTTCTTGGGATTTTTTTAATTTTTTTTTTTTATCTTTACAAGATTTGTGGGCCTACTGTACTTGCTGTGACTTGGGAGAAGATAGCCAAAAGGGGAAAAGATGCTGCTGTGTCTGACAATCAAATATAGGCATATAGTCCTCATTGCTATAAAATGTGGAGAATCTGCTGGCAGAAGTCCTCTTCTGCCTTGCCAAACAGTGACACTGATATTCTTCTTTTACTCTCAACTTTTAAAGGCAGTAATGGTAAGGGGAAACTGCTTAATTCAGTTGTTCATGACTTATGGAAAGAGAGGAAAATGTATGTATACATGTTTTTATTTTTGGTACACCACTGAACCCATTGTGGCTGTCTTGCACTGTCCCGCAAACAGCTGGCTTTGTTACTGAATTGTGATTCTGGTTTTCTGGAACTTGTAAGTATTTTTTGCCAGGTGAGGCCTAGCCTGTTTCTTTAACAGATAGGTCAGTTGAAAGTCATAACTAACTCACTGAATTAAACTTAAACAAAAAGGCTTTCTGTCTCTGCTTCTTAATTCACCTATAATACTACAAAAAACCCCACGCACAACAACAAACCAAACCAAACCAAACGAACAAATTATACAAACAAAATGCTAAACAAACCTATTCAGACTCTGGTCAGGGTCTTCAGAAAATTAATTTAAAAGAATTAAATTTCTTACTATTCTGCGTATATTCTGTTCATCTTACTGTAAAAGGAGATAATATTGGTACAAAAGCTCAACCAAAACCAGAAGAAATTTCAATCTGACTAAGATTATCCACATTTAGCCATAAAGCAATAAATAGAAGAACATGCTGTGTGCCTTATGTAAAGTCAGCTGTCACTTAGTTGTATTATTCAGCAAATTTTTGTGTGGTGCCTGTAAGAAGAGATGAAATTTGTATTCTTCAGTCTTCTTGAACTGTTAGAAATAGAAGTTTCAACAGAATGGCTAAGTTTTGAGGAATGCTTGTGGGAACTGTATCTACATAAGGATCTGCACAATCTGACTGTTTCTGACTCAAACTTTCCCACATGAAGAGAAATTAAATGATAATTCACACTTTGCTAGAGTCTAATGTACTAAATGTTTGAGAAACTTAAGCATTCACAAATACTAAATGAACAAGGAAAGAAAATAACAGACTGAATGTAAAACAGTTCCAGAGCTGCTACCGCAGTGTTTGGTAGACAACAACATTTTTTGGTATGTGTTCCAGGGAAAAGCATTTTGCAGGCACAAGGACCATTTGTTTGTTTTTCTGGTGGTTGGTCCTCTTGAAATTGGAGTTGTTTTATGATTTTCTTCAGTTAGTCACCGTTCATGCCCAATATTTGTGTAGACAAGCCTTTGCCTCTACACAGCAGGGTATATACGTTGCACAAGATTCCACTGGCTTCCAGAGAAGGAGAGGTTGCCTAAAAGTGAGACACAAATATCATCCAAGAATTGTAGCAAGAGTGAATGTTATATGAAGTATAGAAGGTTATAGAATATTATATGTATAATAATATAATATATACTAATATATAATGTATATGTATAGAATGTTATATGAAGTATAGACTGTAAGCCTGTGGATTACCACGGCTCTCCTAATTTTGTGTTTACCTATGTATTTATTAATTTAGAATTTCCTTGGGTAACATACTCTTTATACATACCACAACATCCTTTTAAACAAGAGATGCAAAATAAAATACTGCACCAGATATGTCTCTAAAAATGCTAACTCCTAAAAATAGAAATCATAACTGCTCAGTTTGTCCCATCCTGCCTGCTTACCCTATATAAAATTTTGATTGAAAACAACAAAGGATGTTTTTGCCTTTATTTTTAAGGTCTGTCCAGAGGTTTATGCTGCTGGAGACCCAGATGACTTGGAAACTTCTTCAAGCTTTTATTAGGAAACATATGACCAGTCAATACTACATTTTTAGCACAGTAAAAATATGCTCTGTTTTAAACCTGACTGATCTTAGAAACTGGATAAATACAGCAACAGGTATTTATTTCTTGGAAACAACAATTTGAAAAGGAAATAGCATAGAGTGTTATAATTAACATCAAAGTAATTGTAACATTTGCATCAAATACAGAAGTCTATTAATATAAACAAATGGGTAATTCTTCTGTTCACATATGTTATTTAAACAGTCCTTGATATCAGCAAGTCAGAATATTCTTAGTTAATGTCCATTATGGAAATGGTTTATATGAAAGCACATGACATTTGCCTTTGTCATTTGTGTGTTTCACTTGGAGGTTGGTTAATGGCCTTATGCCATGTTCTGTCTACAATTTACAGTAAAAGTATTGTGAAATGCTTAACCTTTCATTGGTGGCAAAACTCTAAACACTGTGGTGGCCTGTAAATTTTAAAAAACAAGAAGAAAGTAAAACAGTAAATCCACAAAAGCAGGACATGAAACACCAGTTGTGAAGATGGGCATGCCTCATGTTTTGGGAAAAGAAGTCTCATCAGTCTCTAAATTAAAAAAAGCAGGTCTCATGTGCTAGAAGATTTTGAGCAGCACAGCTCTCTGGAGGTTTTGGTGGCAGACCTAGCAAAGGATCAGGAGCTGTCCTAACTGGAACATTGGTTTTAGTGTGCCCATGTCAGCTATCTTCCAAAAGCATCTTTCTTTAAAAATATATAAGCCCTGTTTGTCTGTTATGTCTTTAACAGAAGAATATTCATCTGCAAGGAAGCAGTGCTACTGGGCCTGTATTATACAAGGTTGTGAAGTGAATAAATGTTTATGGCCTGATCCTAACTGGTGGGATGACTAGTGAATAGTGAAGTCAAAATAAGTCAGATGACTTATTATCCTTAAAGCAGATTGTGGAACAATCTGAGGTTTTACCATCATAATTTTGCTTTTAATAAAACAAAAATATTTTCAAAATAAAATCAAACTTAAAACTAAAAACTCAATTAAACTTAATTCCTTAATTCTTCTTATAACCAGAAAAGTCAGTTTTGTGGTGCAAAAGTAGCTCCTCACACATGATAATCTAATTTGGGGACTAGATTAATCGATACTTCTTTTTTTTTTTCCTCACAGTACTCTTATTTTGTTTTTGCTGTCCTTTAGATGACAAAGTTTACTTAGCTATACTCCAGTCCTGTGATAAGAGGTAGAATCTTGAGTGATCATGCAGAAATAAGTTTTTAAAATGCATTTATTATTCCACCACACCCTCCTCCCCCCAAAAAAATCAGATGAGTGGCACTTTTGTGCTTGTTTTGACTTTTGTTTTTCTTTTTTTTCAAGGATATGCAAAATATCTAATTGTAAATTTCTTGACTTTTATTGTGCACCAATATTTTTGGAAAAGTAATAAATAGTACACTGATAGTTCAAGCACTTGTATTTAGAATATGATTGGGGGGGCAAGCTCATATTACTTGTGATAGTGAGATAGAACTTCTGCAGTTTCAGGGAGAGAGTGTTTTTTGTGGGTGTCTGTTTTTGTCAAATATCATTGGGTTTTAGTGAATACTGATTTTTTTTAATATATTTCTTTCTATTTGCAAGTAACACTGTACCTTTGTATCAAATTCTGCAGTGGTTTAAAAATCTCACTTTAAGCACCTCAGGTTGCCAACAGGTCAGTAAGCCTTCAGTCTATGGAGTATTATGTATACAGATTAATTCACTCAGAATTAACTGTAAAACAGTTAAAAATTTTATAACAAAGACTGAATGAAGATGGAGGTATTAGGAATAAAGTACGTACATGGATAATTTTAGTTTTCCTTTTAAATATACTGAGACATAGAGGAAGGTATTAGTCAAATAAGTATTTCCTTTCTGTTGCTAGACAATGAAACTGATTAACTGATCTAAAATTTCATTCCTACTGGAGAAATAGTTCATGTGGCATAATCGTTCCCCATCATCCAACAATATCTAGTGCATTTTAGAGACCCTAGTAACCCAAGGAAAACTGGTGACTAAGCTGATAATGAAAGAAACTTAAACTTTGGCAAAAGAAGGTGACTGCACCATTAAAGTGTTGGTCAGGTAGAATCATGCTCAGTAACACATTCTGATTACCTGTAGAAGTCTTGCTACATTGGTCCACACGGAGAGAGAAACGTGCATAGAAAAAAACAAATATTGACGTTTTTTTCAGTTCACTGGAAAGCTGTGAAGTTAAATACCCAGCAAGGAATGTCAGTTAAAATTGAGTGAGTGAGTATATTTAGCACTGTGTTGAATATATTACAATGAGGGTTTTCAGACCTATTCCGCTCTTTACTAAAACACTTAATAATGAGTACCAAAGAGAAACGGCATAAACTTTTCACCTATGAAAGTATATAATTAATATATACATTTGGGTGGTGTATGAAGTCTATTTTTTTGTAAGAGTGGCTGTCAATCAATATCTAAATCTGCATTTATGCACATAATCAGCTAAACTAATATTAATGGAGTACTGAACATTCAAGGGCCCTGTGATTTTATTACTTCTATCTGCTTTTACTATCTATATTTGAGAAGCAGTGTTCTGTGTAAGTCATCAAAAGATTCTTCTTTCTTTCTGAAGAAATCACGTTTGATAAATTTACCTATTTAGTAGTATTACAGATTTACTAAACAGTGGAAAACCAGCAGAAAAAACATCTCTATTTCAGAATAACTTATTTCTGTATGAAACAGAAATGCTTGTTCTGTCAGGAAGGAGATTATAAAGTAAGTTTGTTAGAAAAGAGATTGCTTTATAATTCCACTGCAAAGCATGTGGTAGACCTTTTAAAGTCCACAGAAATAACGAGTCTTGAGTCATAAATTTCTTATTCCAGAAATGATAATTCTTGTGTAATGAAGATCTGTGTGTTTGTACTCTTCTATGTTTTTTGCAGTTTGGTTCAAATGGGTTACCATTGCTACTTAGTCTTTTTTCTGTTCTTCACAGATATTTCCAACTCTATCAAGCATGAAAAGTGATCAGGACTCAAATAATCTAGCATGTAGGGGTTTTTTTGTTTTGTTTGTTTTGTTGGTTGTTTTTTTGTCAGAAGAGTTTTCTTATGTAGGCTGCTTAAGAAATAGAAAACACAGCACCATTGGCTTCTTTTTGTCTTTGCCATTAAGGAAAAAACATGTTATAGCTGTGACCACAGCTGCAAGTGCAGCTGTGTTGATTCAATTTCATAAATGGGAGCATATATTAAGCTTTGAAAACCTTGAAAATATCTGTAGAAAGAGGGTATGTTAAACATTAATGAATATGCCTGTTTCTAATCTCTTTCCTCCTTCCCTCATTCACAGACTGATTTGATTTAGAGTGATCTATAGACTGAAATTCCTGAAGCACGTCTGTGCATGCTGGAGGGCCAGAGGAAAGTAGATTCATGAGACATACTGAATCCTGGGGCAGACATATTTTTCATGCAGACAACTTGACTCAAAACCTGAGAGGATTAGATGAAAATGTTTATCCCTTCACTACTCAATGGTCAGTCCTCCCTTTGTTGAGAGAGCAGGCCATTTCAAGATAGCTGATGAGTTAGCTTCTCAGTGAGATTTAAATGGTGGTCTTCTGCTGCCCTATCAATACAGAAAGGAATTTTCAACTAAATACCAAGTGCATGTGATCTCGTGTTAAAAAGAAATTCTACTTTTGGACAAATGGACAAATATTTCCCTTTCAAGTTATACTACAATCCCCAAATCCTATAGGAAGTTATATGTGTAATTTGTTTAACACTCAGAAAATTTCATAGCCACATTAAAGTTAAACGGTACCTGAAAATCTGTCTAAGTTTATAAATACTGGAATATGCTCTGAAGACCATAAGGCCATGCAGAGACAAAATTAGGAAGGCAAAAGCCCAGCTTGAGCTCAATCTGGCCACAGTTGTAAAGGATAACAAAAAATGTTTTTACAAATATATTAACAACCAAAAGAGAGCCAAGGAGAATCTCCATCCTTTATTGGATGTGAGGGGGAGAACATTGTCACGAAGAATGAGGATAAGGCTGAGGTACTTAACTTCTTCGCCTCAGTCTTTAATAGCCAGAACAGGTATCCTCCAGGTATTCAGCCCCCTGAGCTGGAAGACAGGGATGGAGAGAATGCCCTTCTGTGTCACCTGGATACTCACAAGTCTATGGGGCCTGATGGGATCCACCGAAGAGTACTGAGGGAGCTGGCGGAAGAGTTTCACAAGCCACTCTCCATTTATCAGCAGTCCTGGTTAAAAGGGGAGGACCCAGATGACTGTAGGCTTGCCAGTGTGATGCCCATCTACAAGAAGGGCCGGAAGGAGGATCCTGGAAACCACAGGCCTCTCAGTCTGACCTCCGTATCGGGAAAGATCATGGAGAGATTCATCTTAGAACCGGAAGGAGGATCCTGGAAACCACAGGCCTCTCAGTCTGACCTCCGTATCGGGAAAGATCATGGAGAGATTCATCTTAGAAGGCACTCACAGGGCATATGCAGGACAACCAAGGGATCAGGCCCAGCCAGCACAGGTTCATGGAAGGCAGGTCCTGCTTGACCAACCTGATCTCCTTCTATGACCAGGTGACCTGCCTAGTGGATGAGGGAAAGGCTGTGGGTGTTGTCTACCTGGACTTTAGTAAAACCTTTGACACTGTCTCCCACAACATTCTCCTGGAGAAACTGGTTGCTCATGGCTTAGACAGGTTTAGTCTTCACTCGGTAAAGAACTGGCTGGACAAGCCCCGAGAGTTGTGGTGAATGGAGTTAAATCCAGCGGGCAGCCGGTCACAAGCGGTGTTCCCCAGGGCTCAGTACTGGGGCTGGTCTTGTTTAATATCTTTATTGATGACCTGGATGAGGGGATCGAGTGTTCAGTAAGCAGATGACACCAAACTGTGCGGGAGTGGGGTTCTGCTCAAGGGCATGAAGGCTCTGCAAAGGGATCTGGACAGTCTGGATCAATGGGCTG
>NW_010534127.1:3054-11167 GCF_000687285.1 Phaethon lepturus | reverse complement strand
GCGCGTGGTCCCGTACCTGCGCCGCGCGTGGGGCAGCCGCCCCGGCCACTGCGCTGTGTGAACCTGAACTTCTGTGTGAACCTGAACTTGTGCATTTCCTGCCTTTGTGTTGTGTTGTTTTGCTCCATTGTTGGCCTGCCCGGCCTCCCCCCTCGCCTCGCCAGCGGATGCGCCCTGAATTCAGCGTCTTCCTATTCTCAGAATCCCTCCCTTATTTTCTCCTCTTCAGCCTGCGACCAAACTTTTGTGCCTTTTCCATGTTTTCCTTGATTTTTCCAGCAGCTGAGTCAGCACCTCCCTTTCTCTGAAACACAGCAGCCCTTTAAAGCCTCTGTTATCTTGCAAGCGTGCCATTTGCTACAGCCACCACCTAGAGCAGCTGAGATAAGTAAAGCAGTTGAGGGAGTAGCCATCTCCTCACAGACCATGAATGCTTCCAGTCAGGCTGGGAAATAATAGAAATACTTATTTTCTGGAAAAACCTCTCACAGCTGCTCTTGCTCCCTCTTTGTTTCACCCGGTGCTGCCTATCTTGGTGGCAAATGGAGATGGAGCCGGGAAAGTCCTGAGGCTGGTGCAAAGCCCAGCTCTTCTCCTCGTTAGCAGGATTTTTGTCAGCGCCAGACTGAGCAGAGCCCGGCTTTGCCCCCTCTCCTCAGCGATATCCTCAGCCGTAAGAGCTGCTCCGGGGGAGTGCTGGCCCCTGAGTCTCCCTCTCAGCTCCCCAGACCCAAGAGCTGCCCTCGGTCCCCCTTTTGCTCCTGCAGCGCTGATCAGAGCCGTTGTCCCCCCTTTTCTAGTTTTCACAAGAAACTGTAAGGTTATAATCACTTTTCCAAAGGCCTGTGCGACGAGCCCAGGGTTTCGGGGGGCAGCGGAGCGGCAGACGCCCGCAGCCAGGGGCCACGTCGGGGCTGGGGGTGACCCTCACTTTCCTTGCAGGGGCCACTGAGCCCCAATTGCCACCTTTTTTCCAGAAAGATATAATGGAGAAGAGGCCCTGGCACAGGCGCGGAGACCAGTTTGCGTTGGGGAAAGGTTTCATGCTGAAGATGGCGGCGAAGACAGCGCTGGCGTGCCACGCGGGACGGCGTTGGCTGGGATGGCTGAGCCGAACCGTGCCAAGACCAGGTGGAAGCAACAGGCGAGGGCCAAACTGCTCTGTATACCCAAAGATCACACAGAATCATGCAGAACCATTAAGGTTGGAAAAGACCTTTAAGATCATCAAGTCCAACCATCAACCCAGCATCACCATGCCCACTAAACCACGTCCTGAAGGTGTATGTGCCCAAGGTGGGACAAGCATACATTATGTATTTATAACCTTTTCAGCCTCCCATTTAACTTCTCAGGGTGTAACCCTCAGGGTAGAAACTCAAACTGTGTCTCAGCTGGAAAAATCGTGCAGCAGGTATTATAAACACCCGCTAGACCTGCGGGCGCGTTTTGTGGCCCCTTCCTTGGTATCGCCAACAAGGCCATGCCCAGGTTAGATGGAAAAGTACTTTAATCTGCATTTCTCTCTGGAAACACCTGTCATGCAGCCGGTTCCTGCGACGGGGAGGCAGTTGCTTTCTGGTGAATGCTCCTGCTCTGGGAAGTAGGTGGTTACAGCGGAATCTGCCATTTTTATACCAGACCGGCAACTTCTATATCAGCTATTTATGCTTAACCTTTTTCTTCTTTCTCTCTTCACAAACCAGCTGAAGATCAAAGGCTCAAAGCCAGAGCACCAGGTTTATCTCAGTATGTTGTGTCTGAGCTGTGGTTTTTGACAGCTCGGAAGTGGCTGTAGAAGACCTGGGCAACAGTTGCTCCCTGTCCTGGTTTTGCACCCCTTTCTGTAAGGGGTGGCTGGGGAGCAGCCAGAGGTCTGTCGAGAGGCCAGGTACTAGGGTTCATTAATGATGTTTGCGGGGATTAAATGTGATACTCTGTATTTATCAGCTGTAGTAGGCTGCAAGTGCTATCAGAGGAAGGTCTCTCATGCCAATGTCTTTGTATAAATATATATTTATTGTTGTACTGAAAAGTACAGGGAGTTTCTAAAAGATAGACGTGTCCTTGCTGGGGTCTGTGTCAACCGAAGGATGGCCAAAATCATCCCCAAGACTTTTTGCTGCTGCCTACGTGCCTGCCCGTGTCCCACTCTCAGCACTGTGTCCCACTGTGGTGCAGCCCCCGACGTGCACTTTTTGGGGGTCATTCCCACCCTGCAGGCTGCTGGAAGGGACACGCTCCAGTAGGTCGGCGCTCCGGCTCCCCATGCGGGCGGTGTGGGGTCTGCGAGCAGCCGGCTGTGCCTCGGGACCCTTCCATCCCTCTCATCCAGACACTTTCGCCCAATGTATCAGGTGGAAGAGGCTGGACCTTGACCAATTTTTAATGTACCGGCGCCCTGATTGAACTGGTGGCAGCGGCTGGCGGCTACCTGGAGTCAGTAGGGATTGACTCCTGTCATGTGGTGGGTATAATCCGCTCTCGCTGTGACCCTGCCGTGGGACCGATGCCAGGGACCAAGAGCAGAAACCTGATTTTCAGGGGCGGCGAAAGCCCGCAGCTTCTGCCGCCGGAGCGGAGAGCGACGAGTCCTCCGTGCCGCTGCAAATATCGGGCCATGGTCCCTGGCTGGCCCTTGTGTGTGTAGGACTGCTGTTAGACAGCGTCGTGGCATGGCATACTGTGTTCTCAAATAAAGAGAGGAAGGAAAAGGATTTTAAGTAAACAAGAACAGAGGCGTTCAGCGAGTCAGCCGCCGCGGCCAGGCAGCCTCGTCAATAACTTGCATACTTGCCTCGGACGGCAGATTATTTCAATGTCAGCACAGATGCCATTTCTGGAAACTCCCTGCAGACCAAGGACATCAGAGGAGCCATTTTATTGTACTTGATGGGTGAGTGCAGGAGGCAGAGGTTAATAAGACCGGTATCACGCACAGAGTATACAGAATAAAAGAGGCAGTGCAAAAAGTTTGCGTGAAAAACGTTTTGTTTTCTCTACGCACGCTGAAGAACAGAACATCGTTTTTTCCAATTCCTGTTTTTAAATGCACATTCATGATTTTTGCAGCTGCTAATGCGCGTAACGCAGCGCCGTAACGCTCTCCTGAGCATAAGACTTCTCACCTAATATGCACATACTTAACCGCCTCTGAAACTCATTTATCTACACCAGCTACTTCCAGACTCCCTGGCATAAAATAGTTTTGCACCAAAGCTGTGTTTGTATTCTCATATGTGACAACACCACATGAGGTGTTTTGGTGTTATTTTGTAAAGTCTCTCTGTTCCTACACATGAGCTACATTTGTCTGTGGATGTAAGGAAGCCTTCCCACCCGCTTTGGCTTTAGAGAGAGATTTGAGAAAAGCAATAGTTGCATTTTGAATGCTGCCTAAGCTTAGAAAAAGAGAATATTTTTCTAGGTACTCTAAAAAATACTTGAGAGCACAGAAAGGTTTGGGATCATATTTTCGGATACTCTCACCAGAAGTCACAGTGAGTTTTATGGCCGTGGAAGCTCTCCAAAACCCCGCACGTGCCCAGCCCGGGCAGCATGCCGCTTTCAGGGCACCTTGTGAGTGCCATGACATCCCAATGCCTGAAACCACCGCAAGCACAAACGTTGAACGTGCCGGAGGACTGTCGGCATAACCCCTCTGTGTAAAGGTGACCTTTATGTCATGGGGAAACCTCCCCGCGCACCGGACTGTGAAGAGGGTGTGCCTGGCATTCCTAATTCCTGAGTAAGTCTTGCCAAACCTTCCAAGGAGCAGTGCAGGCAGGAGAAGGAGCAGAAGCAGGTTTGCTGTTGCTAACCCAGGCATCTTTGTGGCACCGCAAAGGCAAAGCTTAGGGAGACACTGGGAAGGGTCTCAGGTCACTAATTAACACGTTGGTTTTGTAGGGCTGAACAGGGACCCCGGTGCAGCGAAGGTGAAGGTCTGAGCCCCAGGTGATGACCGGGGGATGGCATGGGATGGCATGGGATGGCACGGCACGGCACAGCACGGCATGGCATAGCATGGCACGGCATGGCATGGCACGGCATGGCATGCCCTCACGGGCAAGTAGGTGTCCAGCCGAGGACAGCTCTTTGAGCACGAAGCGTCAGTTTGTCCATGCTGTGAGAGAAGGGAAAAGGGTGCCATCATGTCCCAGGCCATATCCATAGCCTCTTGACCACATCCATAGCAGCCACGAGCGCTTACGAAGACAAAATAAACCCGCGTCGGCTGGCTGAATGCTCGGGCTCACTGAATGCTGAGAAAGCAAAGGGGCTTCAGCTATTCCGAAGGCTACAAATCCAGACAAAAGATGCAGCAAAGCCGACTGTAACAGCATATGCCGCAAAAAGTTAGCTCCTCGTCCTTTGTAGCCAGGATGGGCTGCAGCTGCAAGGCAGGGGGGCGAGGGGGGCAGAGCAGGAGTGCAGCTGCTCCCCGTCACGTGGGGAGAGCCCACGCGGCACCTCCTGGGGACGGCTCGGAAAAGGGGAGGGAGGGAGCCTGCCCCGGGATCTGCTGCGATACCCCTGCTGATGGGAAGCAGAGAGACCAGATGAGGGAAAGCGAGCGCTAGGCTACGCATCGAGGCGCTCCGTGCAAATTGCCACCCGAGTGAAAAAAAAAGCAATGGAAGGGTCGAAGGTGATGAAGTTGGTGCTGGCTGTACGGAGCTGTAGAAAGATGATTGTGCTGTCCTCCAGGAGCCCTGAAGTGGGTTTTGTTCATCTGGAAAACACGACACTTTATTAAGGCTGTTGATTTACCACCAGTTGAGCTGGAAGAATAACGGATGGATAAACTGGGCTTTTTTTATCCCCCAGATACGTAATAAATGTATTCCTAAACAGACATGTATGTATATTACAAATTCAGATAGAGCAGTTGGGAACCAGCAAGTAAATCTGGGAGGAGAATCCTCTATATTACATCCTTGAAGCTATTTTGGAGATTTCATAGATTATCCATCCGGGTTCAACACACAGCAGTGCTATAGGCCAGGAGTGATGTTCATGAAGAATTTAAGCACGTAAAGTTAATGATGTGAGAACAGGTGTTCACTGCTGTAGTTGATGGGGAGGAGTTTGGTGCGGCATCTATACAAGGACAATATGAGCAGTGAGAGATTAAAACGTGTACGGGTAGCAACAGCGAGAGGGAATACCAAATAGCAGAGATGTCGTCTGTGAGCCACGGGGCGATTCTGAAAAGGGTTGAAAAAGATGATGCTGCAAAGGCTAAAGCTGTAACTCAAATGCAGATAGAAAAAAAAAAAAAGAGTTAAAAATCAAGCGATAGATGCTGTCAGGTACCTAGATGCTTGTATATCACCAGCATGAAGAAAACATACACCCTCCTGAGACAGCTTCAGCGCAAAGCTGATGGGGTTGAGGCAATAGGACGGCAGACCTGGCAGCGCCCAGCCGAAACACTCACTACCACATCTGTCCCTTTTCTAGGAGTGACCCCCCCGACCCATCAGTGGGTATTCCTGAGAGCACCGTAGCACCAAATGGTGTCTTCTTAACACTGGGATTGTGATAATAGTAGATTTCAGCACTCAAGTTAATGCAGTTTCCATTACTAGACCTTTTTCTCATTCCTCATAACTTTCTCAAATTAATTCTAGTTTTCCTTGCTCGAGCTTTCCTCAAGAGTGACTTCTTGTTGTTGTTTAAAGGGACGGGGGAGGGAAAAAGGCAGAAATGCAACCAGAAATCCGGTCTTCTTTTTGATTCTTATGGAGGGGTTTAACCAAATGCAACCATTTGACCTGAATATTCCAAAGAAAACCAAAGAGATTTCGTTCAGCCATAGCACAACCTCACAGATCTCTGTGGAACAACCCAAATTCTAAGGAAACTGAAGTAATTCTGTCTGTATAGACATGATAAGACTGGATTAGTAGGCTGGGGAGTAGCTAGCACACAGCTATGCACATATTCAGCTCCTCAGCACCTTTCTAATTTCCCCCTCCATCTTCTTCTCCCAGAGTGTCACCGAGCGTGATGAACCCCCCTGAAGTACGTAAGTGTAAACTCCATTGAAATGTCCAGGGCAAGTGGATTGGAGGACGCAAAACCTCTTAATAGCACGGTAGAAGACACTTGCTGTGAATGCAGCCAAAGAAACTAAACAGAGGATAAGGAGCACAGGCTGCTGGTGTTTTAGGTTATTTTCTGTCACTGCTGGGTCTTAGTAACTGGTGTTTATCAAATGTTGCTTTGTCATATTATTAGTTGATTTTGCTGATAGGGAAACTGATGTTTATAACCTGCCTTACCAGCAATGTCAAGATGAGATTAAAAATGGAAAAGATGAGATTAAAAAAATGGAAGTAAAAACAATGGGGGAAAACATAGGGTGGAAAGGGAACTGGTGATGTTGAGAAGTTGAGACCAGAGACACAGGGAGAAAAGGAGCTTGAACCTGCTGCCTAGCAGGACTGCAGCATCTCAGAAAAGTGTGTTCCTCCTCAAGGAACACTAAGTATTTTTAACGTATTGGAGCCTACCTATAGCTCCTGCCTGCGTAGCCTGGTGTCAAGCAAAGCCCGTAAAAAGTACACATTGCCTGAAGCACAACAGGATGCGATGGTAGATTGAGAATTTTCAGAAAACACAAAAGATCAAGCCAAATTCTGCAACTCGCTGTTCATTTTAGCTGAGAGATTAAAATACTAGCAAAAAAAGAGAAAGATGGAGCAATTGCAGCATCTCCATGGGGCTTCTTCTCACAGCCGCCTTCCTGTTCCTGCTTTGTGCTTTCTCATCCTCTGGAGAGTCGCGGCAGTCCCAGTTACTGAAAAGGCACGCGGCAGCACCGCAGCACGCCGGAGCGGGTGCCCGTGGGGGTGCAGCGGGAGGATGGATGCAACCCGAGGAAATTCAGAGAGACGTTTGCAACTTCCTTGGAGGACACGGGTCTGCCCCACTTCGGAGCAAGGAGCCATCTGCTCTTGCATGCAGAAACTCCCGGCTTTCTGGTGCAAGATGAACTCCAGGCTCTTCCTGGAGCGGCAGAGGTGGGGGTCCTGTCAGGGCTGGGCCCCCCAGGCTGGGCACTGAGCAGAGGAGGAGGAGGAGGAGGAGGGAGAGGTTTGGTGGCCCTCCACCCTCTCCCAGCACCGCGCTCAGCCCACTTCCACGGCGCCCGACCTGCAGTTTCACAGGGATCCCTGACCGCATCCCGATGAACAGAGACTTACTGTCACAGCGTGGGCAATTACCTTCCCCAATAATTACACCTCCTTCTGCGTGAGGGGAGAGAGCCAGGCAGGCCAGGGACACCCAGCTCTCCCTCTTACATAAATTCAACAACAATAAAAAAAAGGTTTCAGTGAACTGGAAAAAAATGCTCAGCAACACAAGAAATAATTGAAGATGAATTTCACTCCAAAGACGACCATTTCATTTTGGTTTACCTTTTAAAGTCCTGAAACATAAATAATTTTCAAAGTGAAATGTAATTTTAAAATACAGAATTGTGTATTTTTATTTTGAAAATTGTCGATATTTTCATTTGAAAACCCCAAATGAAACACTGGAGTATATTTTTTTAGTTGTCAAAACTATTCACCAAAAACATGGTGAACTTGGCAAATAGTTTCAACTGACATGCAGTTGCATTTTTTTTCCAAATCAATTACTCCCTTGAAAAAAACCTGCCTCGCCACTAACGAAGAGGACAGCCTTGGCCCTTCAGTCTGCAGAAAGCCTTTATTTCCATTCATCGCTCCCTAATGTGCATTAAATATTGCACACAAGATATAATTATTGAGCTGTGTAAACCGTGCATAGCGGGAAAGAGAAGAATGATGAGGTGTATCGGCCAGGCTCGGTCCACATCAGTCACCGGCTTCCTGGGCAAATTCCTTACCCAGCTGAAATCAAAGCTCAGCAGCATCAAGAGTTTTATAGGGGTTTGTATAATGTTATTTTTTCCCCCATCCCCAAATCTGCTTTAAAGCGCTGCTTTTTAACCCGAAAATTTGGATCCACTCTGAAAAAAAGACAAAAACCACAACACTCTGATGCTCCTCAGTTAGCAAATGTATTTCGGAGGCTGCGGCGCTGTGGCGATGCTGCCACGGCGCACCCCCCGGCG
>NW_010534127.1:2403-3042 GCF_000687285.1 Phaethon lepturus | reverse complement strand
CCCCCGAGGTCCCCGGCGCCTGCCTGGCTGAGCAGCCGACGGCCCGGCGCCGGCTCCAGCACACGCGTGTGCACACAAACACACGCGTGCACACACGCAACCCCCCCCGACTCTCCCAGCACCCACACAACAAAGAAACCCTGTGCCCTCTCCGGCCTCCACAGCTCCCATGTGAAACTCTGATAGATCCTAAAATAATTCTGCTACGGCTTTTTCTATTCCAATTATTTGCCTTTCTGTCTATGCAATGGCTATTCTCTTATTAAGGTTAGTTTTCTCTCTTACCCATTCCTCCTCTTTTTTCCTTCCTCATTTTTTTTGTGGGGGGCAGGCTTGGAAGCTGCTAATTAACCCTTTGCAAAATCGGAGTCCCTGGCACGCATGGCCACCCGGTTGGGAGGAGGAGGAGGAGGGAGGGGAGCGAGGAAGATGACACAACAAACACGAGGCCCCAGCAGCCGGTTCCAGACACAACATCTGCAGAATGAGGCCATTTTTCTGTAACTCTAATCTCATAATTCATTGTTTGTGCGGTGTTGGTTACAGTAGCTGAAAGGGGGGATAACAGCAGGTCAATTTGGCACAGAAGCGCGTTTGAATCTGCAATGAGGGACTAGCCCACCTTCTGACAAGCTGCTG
>NW_010534127.1:991-1951 GCF_000687285.1 Phaethon lepturus | reverse complement strand
TCGAACCGCAAAAACCTAGCATGTCAGCCTAAATTAGCTAACAGCAAGGGAGTGTCCTTCTCGGTTTGCAGGCCACAGCACATCTGCTCTTTGAAGAAAGAGAATGAGCAAAATAGGGTCGGGTGGTTGGTGGTGGGTTGTTTTTTGTTGGGTTTTTTTGCCTCCCCTCAACCTCCCATTTGTGCGTGTGTTCATAAATATCCCGATGAGAGGCTGCCTCTGTGGTTGACGTGTGGGAAGGGGGAAAGGAGGGTGGATAAAGAGTGATTCTCCGCCTGCATGGGGGACACCCTTCCTCTCCTCCCCGCCACCTCCTCTTCCCCCCCTCCCCTTGCCGTTTGACCTTGAGTTCGTTCTCTGCTCCAGCTCCTGCTCCCCTCCTCCCCCCGCCCGCCTGCATCTGGCATCCGAGGCAGGCTGGTGCAGCTGGGGGGCCGAAAATCCCCCTCACCACACGCCTTAACCCCTGCTGCTCTGGGCAGGGCGTACGGTGGGTGCTCGGGCTGGGTGCTCCCTGTCTACCCCCAGCACAGCCCCCCCGGTGCACGGGCGTCCCGCGCTGCCGCACGACAACCCTAATCCGGTTGTCTTTTCCAGCAGCCTATTGGGGAACAATGGGCGGCCTTGTGCTGGCCGAGGCTGCCCGTCCCTGTCCTTGCAGCTGGCGCGTCCGCCGGTGCTAAGCTCCAGTGAGCAGGATCCACTGAAACCCTCATTCCCCTTCACCCTCTTCAAGGGCTTGCCTACCCACCGGGGCCGCTCTCGGTTACACGACACGTTTGGTTCGCAATGGGCTGTTTGTGCGGGAAGGCAGAGGGGCTCTTCCAGCAGCGGGCAGTGATCCTCGGCAGAAAAAGCTTGCCCTGCGTTAGTTTACAACAGTTTCACCCACACTGAAAAGTACAACGGAGACAGATCATGCACAGTGACAGGCCGCCGGCGGCTCCTGGGGAGCGCAAA
>NW_010534127.1:0-500 GCF_000687285.1 Phaethon lepturus | reverse complement strand
ACAGCTCATGCACAGTGACAGGCCGCCGGCGGCTCCAGGGGATCCATAATTTATGATGTTTTTCTTACCGATCCGGTTTTGGATTTCACAAGCAGGCCCGTTTCCTTCCCATTTGTTGCTTCCTTCTGTCCCCGTTTCGAGAAATCGAACTCCGGGCTCAACACGAGCGAGAGTGGCAGCGGCCGCCTGGCTCTCTCTCTCTGCATGGGGCAGGGGGGGTTCCCCAGCCTCATCTCACTGCTCTGAACTTATTACAGGGGAAGGAGAATGCCCTGACACGCACCTCCCCGTATCTCAGCCTCCTGATGAGCGGCGGTGGCGGCAGCCCACGCGCTGCTGCCCCGATCCCCGTTCAGGTTCACTGGGTCACCCGGTACAAGCAGGGCTACCAGGACTCCCAGCAATTGGCTGATTAAAGGCAAGGAGGTTAATAACGGCTTTTAAGGATTGTTCTTCCTCAAATAAACACGAATCAAAACTTAATCTGCTCTATCATCTGT
>NW_010534126.1:45706-92182 GCF_000687285.1 Phaethon lepturus | reverse complement strand
GGCCGCTGTGGGCACTCTGCTCTCATGGCCACCCCCCGGCATATTACGGGCCATATATCTGCGAGGTGGGGAGCTCCCCTCAGTACCAGTGGTGCACATGCGAAACGGGAGTGCTCAGCATCTTTTTATGACATCTTTTTGCTCCGTCCATTATGCTTGCTTCTGAGAAGCCCCAGAAATTAAACTCCAGGGGAACCTGAGTGGTTCTGGGCAGCTTAACGTGTGGATGCAGAGGGGGAACACGTTTCTGTCTGGAGAGCGTGAGATTTCTGCGGTACGCTGCGCGAGGCAGCCCTGTGTCAGCAGCACCCACTGCCCAGGGGACGTTGCAGAAGGACCCTTTGGCAAAGCACACGTTCCCCTCTCCACTGCCTCCCCTCCCAACACTGACAGCGAAGAGTGGTGAGATGTGCCAAACTGTATCTTGACTTGAAAAGCATTCATCCGTCACTCTTGCAGTTCCAAGGCAGAGCTGTACAGATATGTAGTGAAATAAGACCCAGGGGATGCCTGTACATTAGAAAGAGAGAGAGATCCGTGATGATATCAACATTTTATTCTTGCTGTAGCCATCTACAGGAGGCCCAGCTACCGTTGGCTTGCCAGGGCCTCTGAAGCCTCTGGCGTATGCGAAGGCACTGATTCCAGAGAAAGAGTACTGCTTGTGCAGAAAGTTACTAGCACAAAGATGATAGGTAATGAAATGGGAGTATTTACAGCAACAAATCATGAACAGAAGCAAGGTTTTAACATCTATGTCCTGAAGCTGTACCTCCTTGAGGAGTGCATGCAGCAGTATCTGGCAAAATTCAGAGCAGGAAATTTTTATTCCTCACCCTGAGAAAGTCACTGGAAGGGCTAATGAAGGGCTGCAGAGGACTGCACTAGTGTTTTTCTTTTCAGCCAGAAAGGCCCTAAGAAATGCACCCTTTTCTAAATGTCATAAAGGTCTGCGAGTAGATCCTGTGACAGAGAGCGATCCAACAATTCCTCAGAACGAAAGGTCAATCAAAGGAAAATGGCATTTAGGAGGACCAAGCTTACCGCTGACCCAAACACGTGACAGATCCAGAGGCAACGCTGGTGCCATCAGGAGAGCCGCTTGTGCAGCCTGCCCGAACGAGGCACATGACGTGATTGGGAAACTATCTGATCCCTCCAGGTCTCAAAATTCATCAGGAGTCAACCTGAATGTCGGAAGGAAAGGGATTTTGAAGGAGCTACAAGCAAGTTTCCAAGTTGGGAGGAGGGTGCTCTCTCTCCACTGTCCCTGCTTGCCCTGCACCAAACATTTTTCCTCAGCACTAATTATAGATCTGTTTTTGCCATTTGAATATGCATGGAGTAGTATCCTGGCTCACAAGTAGATTGCAATGAAGTTACTCTTAAAGTTTGACTTGGTTTGGTAGGGTTCTAGGTCAGAAGGGACCTCTCCAAGGCCAACACAGAATTTTAACAAGGCTGTGGACTTGTCTGGATGTTTCTGCTCCTTTACACTGAGTGAGACACTGCACCACGTAGGGAAATGTAGCAGAATTTGGGGCTGGATCCTCACCTGGTGTTGGTGAGTTCTGTTTTATCAAAGCCAACACACACAATCCCTCCTGATGGATGGATTTCCTCTTTAAAAGATTCAGCAATGTGACTTGTGGATGTTGGGATTATCTCTCCATCCACAGAGCTGGTTGGAAATCTCCCAAGGTGAAGAATATTAACAGTGTGGTTTGCAGTGGACAGATGGGATTTCTCATGATATTTTGCCAGTTCCCTTGGAATCTGGGAGGGCACCATCACCTCTGAGGCGCTGTCCCTCAGGTGTCTGCAGAAGCTGTGAAGGGATGTGCGTTATCTTTGCCAGGGACTGACTTTTTCAGAATAAGTGCTCTCAATATCCCCACTTTGGGTCTTCAGCAGTTCATAAGAATCTGAGTATGTCTAAGACCCATTAATTTAACCAGGCTCTTAGTTAAACTAATTAATAAGTTTTAAGCTGGTTCATCATTCTTTTCTCAGCTTGAGCAGCACTTATGTTCAGCAGCAAAGCTGCAAAATTCATGGGTGCAATTCAACATGAGTAATTGCAACAGCAGCTCTGTAGTCATTCATGAGCTGGACTGTATGTACTGCCTTAGTCATGCTAGGGGAGAATTCAGGCAGACGTTGGAATAATAGGAATTAGTCATGAGGAAGTGCAAATATGAGCTCTGTAGCTTATCCCATGTGGGTCCAATCCTGCAAAACACTAGGAACGGGAATAAAATATGAGGGAACAGTTCCAAATCCCACAAATATCTTGTGGGTTTTGGGTGCAACTCAGCATCAGCAATTCTTAGCAAAACATTTTGTCCCTATGCAAGGGCAGGGCACGTATTATCACGCCCATTAATAGACTATTCTGGGAAGAGCATTGGTATTGCAGTTTGTGTGGGGAACTTGTGCAATTAATGAAAAGGCAGAAAAGGCAGATGCAGGAAAAAGACTCTCTGCTTCAACTCTTCAGAGCCTTGGGAAGAAATTCCATTTGAATTCAGCTATGGGGCCATTCCCACAGTTGGGGTCTTTATCACTTCTTTTTTCTGACTATTGGCCAGAGTGCTATATGACTATATGACCAAGTGCATCCTGATATCATGTGGCAAACAGTGTGTTCACTCTGTGGCATTCCAGGGACACACTGTTTTGCATGAGATTATCACCTTTTACAAAGAGCAAATATTTGTCAGTCAGGTCAAACCAGAAAGGCTGACAAGACAGTTCATAAAAATACCTTCTTTTGGACTATAAGCAATGTTAACATGTCAGGCTATGCTGTGTCTTTTCGGTGAAGCGCTACCCAACGAATGCTTTATGTCTGACAACTGCAGGCTTATGCGTCTCAGATAAAGCCCATCTGGTGACTATTAAAGGGAATTACCGTACATACAACATGAAAGGATTATAACATTTTGAGGGGGGGCAGAGTTTTGTTTTAAGTACCAGTGCTGTTACTAATTTTGCCTTCAGGATAGGTGTTAAGTTTAAAACAACTACAGTTGCTTTACCAAGTACAGCTGAATAGTTTGTATATGGAACACCTTCTTGCTATAAGAAAATGAGGAAAAGCAAAAGAGGCCTAGAACCAGGCTTCCCTGGTGGGTTAGCATGAGCTGCTGATGATGGCAAGGCTACAGCTTCAGATCTTGCACAAATCAGGATCTCTGTTGTTGTATCCCTTTGTAATTGCCTGCATTTTTAGCCTTGGTTATAAGTTAATTTTTCGTAAGTACTTTTTGCTATATCTCTGTATAGCAGTCAGTGTAATGCCCTGATTGATGACTGGTCTTTAAATCCCTGCTATACCACCAGCAAAGGTAATAACAGCTCTTTCTCTCTGTGTTCTTTCTTAGGTCCCCCAAGGATTGCCGATAAAGTGATTCACCGTCAATCGGTGAGGCTAGGGAGGACTATCAAGCTTCTGTGCCCAGTGGAGGGTGACCCCCCACCTCTCACCATGTGGATGAAGGATGGACGCACTATCCACAGCGGCTGGACGAGGTTCCGAATTCTTCAGCAAGGGCTGAAAATCAAGGAGGTGGAAAGTGAAGATGCGGGAACCTACATTTGCAAAGCCACCAATGGCTTTGGCAGCACCAATGTGAACTACACCCTTATCGTGATTGGTGAGTAGAGCTGGAGAAAAGCTCTCACCTGCTTTGGAGAGAGAGACCGAGCTGTGTAGCTGTCAGTGATTGCAGATTTGCTTTGCTAATAATTTACTGACCTCCACTCTTAACTGGCCCTTTCCAGTGTTTGAGGATTGCCAGAGCTGGCTGTGTTGCTGCACATCTTCTGCTGCAGCCGGCTGCAGGCAGATAAGATTACGCAGTGCCAAAGGTTACAAATAAACAGAAATGATGCAATAGTCACTAGGGTCCAGATCACAATGAATTCCACACAGGAAAGACTGTGTGATAAGGAGAGGTCACACTGATCTTTATGTTTGCTGTTGGAACAGCATAGTTCTCAAAACAAATGTTTAAGGCACCCGTATAAAAACGCACAGCTGGAAGATCCATGTACTGAGCTTTCACAAAGCATGGTGTCTTCAGGAATAATAACATTTAGACTGAAATAAAGCTCAAAGCTGGCATATGCCCCAGCGATGCTCAATTCCTGAGAAATCCCCTTGGTAGCAGCAGGATTAAAAAAGCTTCAGATGCCATCTTGGTGACTGTGGGTTCTCTGGCTATGCTTTTGACTAGCTCCAGAGGACTTGCTTGGCCTGGAAATGAGATTTTGGGGTCACCTGCTGGGCTGAGCGTTCCTGAAAGTCCCCAAAGACACTTCTCTGGGTAATCAGAGATTCCTCTGCTGTGGCTGCCACAGAAAAATCCTCATTGGTCATTGTCTGTGAGGAGGGGAAGAGCAGGATAAAATTTGGCATGCTGGAAGATACTGAGGAAGCAAAGGGGAGGGTTATAAAGCAGGGAGTGAGATCAAGTGTCTTGCCCACCCTATTGCCTGATCAGCACTCCTAGTATCTGGTCTATGAAGCTCTGTTTCTTTCAGACAGTGGGAGTGAGGACAGAGCTTAGGGCAGTTTCCAGCTGCGTACTGGTTGGCACTTTGCTTGTTTTTGTTCTGTTTCTTCTTCTTCCCCTTTGCAGTAAAGAGGGCTTCTGTGGACTCAGAGCATGTAGCAAGCACTTGGTGCTGCTTGATGGAGGATTATCACCCGATAACAGGGTGATTCTTGGAGAATGCACTTAGCTGCAGAGCCGGTATGGGAGAGAGACCAGAATGTAAATGTCTTATCAGGAAAGAGGTGCTTTAGGTGAGGGAAACGCTCTTGCTGTAGCATCAGTGGGATAAAGCCGCAAAAGCCATCTTATGGTTTACATAGTTTGTGGATTTGGTTTTCCTCATTCACGTCTTTCCTATCCACATTCATCCATCTCTCTTTCCCACACTGAGCAAAAAGGATGAAGTGGAAATAGTCTCTGAAGAGTCATGTCTATACAGACTCCTTTTGGACGTGCTTTCCAGACTGTTCGGTGTGGAAAAAGGAACGCTATAAGAACCTGCTTCAGTCCTGCGTGTGCTTTTGCAGTATGTAGAGGTTGCCAAAGTCTTTGATCTCTCTGTCATCCAGTATCTTCTATAAAGCTCAAGGCCCGAGCCAGCTGCCATTATTCCAAGGCAAAGCAACATTGAGGCATCTGTGAGTCAAAGAAGGCTCTGACTATTCTTGGTAGCACAACAGAAACAAATGAAAGGGAAAAGCCAGGAGGCACAGGGTAAAAGTTGGACTAGAATTCAGGAAAGATTGAGGCAAAAACTCCAATTCAGTTGCTCAGGGAAATCGGATTATCAAATTTAATTGTGTTAAGAACAATAGTGTTCATTATATTTGGCACTGAAAAGCCCTGGGCACAAACACTGGTTATTTGGAGCCTCATTGGGCAGCTATGGAAGGAAATGGCAAGCTCCCACTGGCCTCTGTGGGTGTGAGATTGAGCCCTATGCAAACAAATATTGATCACCAAGTGCCAAGAAAAGGCTAACTTTAAACTAAATGTGTGGCAGACATATGGGCTGAGTTATCGTTCACCTCCATGCATCCTTGTTCTAATACTGGCTAAAATCAGTATTTCTTAGGCTCTTTGCACCTTCCTTCCTAGTCTCACAGTGTACCCTTGTGCATTGTTGTTGCTCAGAACATTTTTGACAGGTTACTTACGTCCCTTGTCTCCAGTGGTACAGATGTATTCACATAATGTTTCAAACCAATTGCTTTTCACTAGAACAATTTCCCCTGAAAACAAATGTTCCCCTAGTGTCTTTCTTGCCAAGGTCTGCAAGTAAACACAAGGTATCACTGACTTATTCTTTCAAAGGACCCAAACATTTAATGCATCGGCCAGATGCTTGTGTTCGTCTTGGTGAAAATGCTTTTGGTTGAAAGCAAATCAATCCTTTGTTGATTTTTGAGAAGGAGGCAGTGTTTTAAAACCAACTGCATGTCAGTTTTGAGGATGAAGATCAAATTAATGGAGCTGTTTTGTTTGTGCCCCGGAAAGCACAAACTTCATTAGGCAGAGTGGCCTTTTGAACCATATGGCCTCTCTATTCTCCCACTCCTTCAAAGGAGCAAAAGCCCTTTTACTCCAGCTTTACTGCTGATACCAAGCATGTAAAACCATGCAGGTGTCAGACATGGGCAAGGTGGTTAAGATATTAAGTCTAAAACAGCATCAGATGACTCATTAAGTGTTGGGACTTGAAAAAATAAAATCCATTTTGGCATGAAAACATTCTGGGAATGAGAGTATAGAGAACCAACAAAAATTTGTGACATTGTACAAAGGAGTAAAAAAGGGCAGTGGATCCACCAATATCAGTGGGTGCTGGCAGACATGAGCTCCTTTGTCTACGTTGCAGGTTGGTCTCTCTGAGATGTAATAATTTTGGTACAAGCCTGTTCAAACATCACTTTGTGGCTTCCATGACAGATATTGCTTACAACCGGCCAGCTCAGTGCACAAGCAGACCAAACTTGGGTCTGCCTGTACATGTCTGGTAGACATACCTTCACGTTGCCTGGCTGGAGAACTTCTCAGTCTGCAAGTGTGGATGAGACAGATTACTGTGATTTTACAGATGGTAACTAAGGCAAAGAGAGACCAGATGATTAGTCCAAGACCACATAAAATATGAGCTCAGAGTTGAGTATAAACCTCTTAAATCTCACCCTAAAAGACTATTCCTCCTTCATAACACTTGCTAAAGTCTTTTCTTCCTCATTTAGGATCCTCCTGCTGCTGTGTTGGAAGGGAGTCTTCTCTTGTTCTAGGTTTTTGATCTTCCTTCTCAGACAAAGGTTTTGCCAACCCAGATGGTAGCAATTGGCTTCTGCCCTGCTTATTTCCCCATCTTCTCAGACTGCAGGGCCTGGATCCCAAAGATCCAAGGAATCCTGCTCTAATACACCCCTGTGTGAAATGTAAGCCAGTAAAAGCAGATAACCAATATAAGTCAAAACTACAATTTCCTCTCCTAGCCAGCCTTAATAGTTTTTGTGGCTTACCACAAGATTTGGGATGCCAATTATACTGCAGACAGATTTACAAATGCTGGAAGAGGAACTTCTCTTTAATCAGTGTTAAATCAGCATTGCATTTATTAAGTACAATGGTTCCTTATTGTGGAGAATTATCTGTAACTCATCAAAACAAATGTGATGTACCTTCCCAAAGAGTTATTTGTACAGTGATGTCCATGAAAAACTTATCTTTAAGGTTTTTCCCAGTTGAATCAATTCAGAAGAGTTGATTTATGATCTACAGGTATGAAAAGTAACTTTGTTTTTAGACGCTTGGTGGAAACCTGTGGTTTCATTACTGCAGAGTAAGACTTCCTTGCCAGTGTGCTCTAAAAGGAAGCCTAAGGCCAAAGAGGAAGAAAAAAAATGTTAAATAGCTTCTCATTATTTGAAAACTGTCCACCTTGTGTGCTGAATGGAGGTGTGTTCTGCAGAAAAAAACAGCATGTGATGGTGTAACTGGAACCTGTATCAAGCTGTGGCCAACTTGGGGAAACTGTGAGACTGCGCATATAGAGCCATCACATGCTCCAGCCATCAGGCACTCACTGGGAAATCTTTGCCCAAAGGGGTGAGATTTGCCTGACTTATAAATAACTGAATACAAAGTCTTCTAACAAGGAAGTGCTGGACAAACTCCATTACCATCTCTTTCTGCAATAATAAACTGTACTACTTGTTCCAGAAGTCTGGTCATTCTCTGAAGGGAAAATTGTTGGCCAACAGCTGTAGGAAGGACTATTAGTAAATACTTATGCTGTAGCATAATGACCTCTTTCACTAATGCACAACACAGAGGACTTTTCACTTGCAGAAGTGTTGTGGGCCAAATCCTGCAAGGTGTGCCAGCATTGCAACATGCGGGGCTATTGCTACAGGTGCTGCCAGTAAATACTTCATCTTGCATCAGTTGCTCAACCAAGTGATGAAAGATCAAACTGTCTCTATTTTTGCATCTGCATGCATGTCTTTCATTACCTTCTGTAGCAAAGAAAAAGGAAGCAGCAACAAGAGTAGGGTTTGGGATTGTCTCTGCACTGTAGACTTCTTGCTTCACTTGGAATTTATAAACTGCCAAGGACACATCTTGCTTGGGTGCATCTTAGCACAAGGAAGATCAACATTTCAGTCCAAGGAACAGCTGCTCTACTGTTTCTTTTTCTTGCCCTGTATCTTTGACTACTGCAATTGTTTTTTCTCTTCTTTTGTTTTATTTGGAGGAAGATTTTGGTGAAGAATCCATCATCCATCCAGTTCATTCCCTTGTCTGGCACCTGGCCCTCTGAGTGACCAAGCCGCTTGGCCCCACTGGGGATATGGAGTAGTAAAATACTAATGCAGAGAGCAAGAGAAGAGTGCAGCTTGTTGTCCTAAATCTCTGATGGGCTGTTGAGAAACTGAGCTACATCTCGTTTTCAAACAAATCAAATTTACTATTAAATGTCTGCTGTCTGTCTGCTGCAATTGATTGCTTTGAGAATCTTCCCTGACATCAGATGATTTATCTTTAAAGTAGCTTTTTCCTGCTAAGCCAGCTGCTACTTTATGCTTTTTACAGCTTGTCCAAAGACAGCTCTCTTTGATAACAGACATGTGTGAAAAATTTGCATTAAAATAACCTTTTTTTTTAAACAGTCAGCATAAGTATCCTGGAAAAAAAAAAATCATGGCAATGTCTGAAAGCATATTTATTCTAATGTGCTTTTTTCTGCTCATACTAGTAGAAAATACTGTGTGAAAAAAAGTCAAGTACAGTAAAATATGGTTTGCATTACAGTTCTCCAATGAAGTCATCAATCCGTGTCTCAGAACTCATTTATAGCGCAAAAGCTGAGAAAACATTTGTAGCACAGAGTCAGGTGCCACCAGCCATCTTGGAAAAGCATAACAAATTCATTTATGTTTGGGTTTTGGCCTCTTAATAAACTCTGGAGACCAGAGAGAGATGTGCTCAGCAAGAAGATGTGAATCAACATTGAGTCAGCAATGTGTGCACCAAGGGACTGCTAATGCTAAGCAAAAAATGAAATGAGTCAACACTTAAAAAAAAGAAAAAAATGGTGCAGTATTTTCATTTGAGACCAAGAACAAGATGGTGTGGCTTATGCTGGTCATGGTATGGAGTTAGCAATCTGTCTTTAGCACGTTTACTTCAACACAAAGTGTGAAAGGCAGCCTATCCAGCGTGGGACCGTTAACACAATCACAGGGCATATAATCATGACTAATGATGATTAGTCAGTTGTTACATGGAAATGAAGAATTCCTTGTGACAATAAACAGTAACAAAGTTCTCATGTTTAATTTGTTAAGGCCCCAATCCGGCAGCTGTATCTACGTTGGTGGCCTCCTGTGCATACGCAGATTAACACCAGATGAGGATCTGGCCATAGTCACTGATGCTTAGTAATGGTTATGTTGCTAATTAAAGCTCAGATTGATTTTGGCCTTTGGGAGCTGAGCAGAAAAGGGGAGCTGTAGTTTACTACTCAAGGCCTAGCAATTGCAATCATTGCACAAGGACTTCTTGTCAGTGTGTGGTATGGTGTTACCGGCTTACAGCAACCCCTCTGTGGAGGTGCAGGTAGGGCTTTGGTTCAGAACAAGACCTGTCTAAGGGATGTTGCCAAGTGCGGGGGTCCTTCATGTCAGCCTGTGGGAAGAGGCTGTCAGTCTGCCTGAACCGATCCCATTGACTAGAGGAGTCAATGAAATGAAATGCTCAGTACATAAAATGTGAATATTTTCATGTTTTGGTGCAAACTCATAACTAACACTGTTCACTTGGCAATAAAGCTCCTTTTCCAGTGGAAGTGACTCATCATTGACTAATGATGCCCTCACCCAAGTGAAGGCTCTTCCTTCTGAGTGTTTATGAGCGTAGGCATAGACACACACACCCTGACCAGACTTGGTGTAGCCCAGGGACAGCAGAAGCAGAAGTCAAAAGGAATCTAAAAGCAATCAGTTATTCCTATCCCGTGAATTTCAGTGGTGCTTCATTTCCTCCTTCTTTGGGGAATCCTGCTCAGAGTTTGCACGTGCAGCGTATTTAGTCCTGGAAAATCTCTGCTGTCCTGGGAGAGGAAAGGAGGAGAGAAATACTCCAAAATGAAAAGGTGACTATTCCTGGATTGCTGCGGAAAAACAATTTCACTAGTTTTAGTCATTTTGATGAGTGCTATGCTAGATTAATATCACAACAGCCCATAATAATTTGTTCTTGAAAAGCTCTTTCTCCAGAAAGAGGTGATGATGTGAGTGCCAGTATTAGCTGTAACTACCCTAAAAATGACCAATCAAAAATGTAGCGCCGAGCGATGTGACTGATGGCTCTTGGTGAACAGCTGTAAAAGGCTGGAAAACATCGCAACCGGGCAGCAGTCTTGTTTCTTCCAAGTACAGATCTATAACGTAACTCACTACTAATGCTGTATAATGTCCACAGTTTTTACAAGATCTTTGTTAGGTTTTATTAGTTTCATTTGATTTTATAACAAACTTTACTGTATGCTTATCAATACATCATGTTCTGGCTAACAAAAGCCTCACTGTTTCGCGTAGATTTCTTTTTTCCCTTCGTGAAGCTGTAACGTAGAAGCCAAGTTAAGAAGGTGACAACACCTGTTCACAATTTAAAGGAAATGAAAAGATTTTTTTCCATGGATGTAAGCATGAAATTCATACATATATGTATGGATATATAGTTTCCCCCCATACTCCATCCTGTGGTAGACTGCGGCAAACCAGAGCTGCAGCCAGTGTAAATGCGAGGCATGCAGGCCATATGGATGCATTTAGCCCACAATCCTTTGCAGATGCTTTGGAGTGTGTAGCTGCTGCTACACCCATGCAAACAGCAAACTGCAGCTCTCTTTGGTGCACAAATATTGTTTGGGAATGAAAGCAATACACAATGCCAGGCAGGCTGACGTTAAAAGTGTGTTTGATCTGAACAATTTATGACTTCCTTCTGTTAAATGTTATTAATAGAATTATCCTCTGATCCCAATGAGTTTGCGGTGTACATGTTGGGTTTTTCTCGTCAGTATGTCTGAGCCTAAAAACATCTTTTGCCTCTGACTTAATTAATCAGGATTGTCGTTGTTAGAATCCTCCATACAGCTAATGGGCAGAATTTCAGCCCATGTTGACAGAGCAATGCTGATATGCACAGCCACTGATTTGTCCACATCTATGGATCTGTAACGCTTAGAAATAGCTGCATTTATGAGTAAAGCCGAAGCAGTCCCTGGTCCAGGCAGGTGATACGTATGTGTGTGGAAGGCAGGCATGCAGAAGGTGGTCTAGATTACCAGTTAAGGTCTGCTGTGACTGCAGAATACTAGTTAAAAGTCTTTTAATTAATAGCTCCCCAAGTAATGAGTAACCACTGCATTAATTGGAGACCTGGTCATCTGCAGTTTTGAGATCTCTACCATCCTGTCAACAATCCAAAATGACCATCTTTCCCAAGTAGCAGAATCTTTCTATTAACTTTCCTACAACTACTACTGCCCCTCCCCTTTTCCTGACAGTCTTTCCTTGGCACCTGTGCTCCATTGATGAGAAGACAAGATGGAAATGGCCTCAAGTTGCACCAGGGGAGGTTTAGATTGGATATTAGGAAAAATTTCTTTACTGAAAGGGTGGTCAAGCATTGGAACAAGCTGCCCAGGGAGGTGGTGGAGTCACCATCACTGGAGGTGTTCAAAAAATATGTAGATATGGCACTTTGGGACATGGTTTTGTGGGCATGGTGGTATTGGGTTGACAGTTGGACTTGATGATCTTAAAGGTCTTTTCCAACCTTAATGATTCTGTGATTCTATGGTCTCTCTTCTTTTTGTCAAAGGCTGGGAGTGAAGGACTTAGCATGGCTTCATTGGACTCACTGGACTGCTGAAGCGGCATTGAGCTTCATGGGCACAGTGTCTCCAGGAAGTCTCTGCCAGAAAGCACTGTGCCCCATTCACTAGTGCCATCATACAGCTCTGCTGCCCTCAGTTTGCCCAGTAAAAATAGTGGATGAAAACCTGGATATGAGCTGCCAAAGTGCGCTCGCAGCCCAGAAGGCCAACCGTGTCCTGGGCTGCACCCAAAGCTGCGTGGCCAGCAGGGCCAGGGAGGGGGTTCTGCCCCTCTGCCCCGCTCTGGGGAGACCCCCCTGCAGTGCTGTGTCCAGCTCTGGAGCCCTCGGCACAGGAGAGACACGGACCTGATGGAGGGGGTCCAGAGGAGGTCACAAAAATGATCCAAGGGGTGGAACAGCTCTGCTGGGAGGACAGGATGAAAGAGTTGGGGTGGTTCAGCCTGGAGGAGAGAAGGCTCCGAGGAGACCTTATTGCAGCTGCCAGTATTTAAAGGGGGCCTTCAAGATAGATGGGCCTGTAGTGATAGGCCAAGGTGTAATGGTTTTAAACTAAAAGAGGGTAGATTCAGACTAGATATAAGGAATAAATTTTTCACAATGAAGCTGGTGAAACCCGGCCCAGGTTGCCCAGAGAGGTGGTAGATGCCCCATCCCTGGAAACATTCCAGGTCAGGTTGGTCGGGGCTCTGAGCAACTTGCTCTAGATGCTCACTGCAGGGGGGTTGGACTAGATGGCCTTTGAAGGTCCCTTCCAACACAAACTATTCTATGATTCTAAATACTGCTGATAGTATTTTTTTAGCAAAATTTTAGTCCCTTTGATATCAGTTAACTCAGAAATGCACAAAAGGCACACTTGTAAATTAAAGCACAGTGTATAATATTTATTATTGAAAGACCAGCACCAAGTTGGGCTAGTTTATAAGGTACAGCTTGAATGTTGATTTTGGAGAGTCCCTCGTTATGTCTAAAAGCACATAGACACCGTCGATTGCTCATGTGCTGCTTCTTGATCCATACATGTAGGAATGTTGCCTGTTAAAATGTATGGCTGTTGAGGAGGTGTATTTTAACATTCCTGTAGGGTCTGGTTCTCTACCTTTCCTGTGCTGTCTTTGGCATCCACTTTAAGAAAATGATGAAGAAAGGGAAAAAAAGAAACCAACAAAACTGCTGGCAATTAGCGTATAAACCTATTTTTAAATCCAATTTATTTTTATTTGATGAAAGAAGGAACATATTCTGTGTTGTGCTTGATGAATAATATCATTGTGCTAGAATGCTTTGATTCTTCTTACTTTATAATAACCTGGGTTTCATAGTCAGAAGACCTGAGTGTTTACATTATACACTTTTGGCAATAAATTTGGAAAAGGAGAGAAAAAAAAGGACTAGTCCCAGGAGTTCTGAAACCTACACTCCTTCTTAAACATACCCTGTTGAAGACATTAAGTCCCTTGCAAACATCCATCTATCAGCAGTTGAGAGTTTGTAAAAGGCGTACTTTGTTCTGAACTCCCTGCCCTACTGATTATGCACAGTTCTTTTATTTTGTGAATAGGATGACGACCCCTTAGCCTGGTAATGATGACAGATTTATGTATTTTAACACCCAGACGCCGCTGTATTTGTTAAGGGCTGCCAGACTCCAGCAGTGCTGTAACCGTCGTTTATTTTCATTGTCAGTTTGTGCTGCTTTTTAAGGTGTTCTGCAGCCACTGGAAGCAGTGCCGCGGCTGCTCTCAGAGGTTGAGGTGTCAGGATGTTAAGAGCATAAGCCACCATCCTTGGACTGCTTCCACTCATAAAATGTCAGTTTTACTCTGCTCGCGCTGACGGGGTGGAACCTGCTCCTCGTGCTGAAGCCAAGGAAAAGAGGGGAAAAATAAAACCCCTCCAAGCAGTAAAAGGAATCAGATAACATAGAATTTATCCCTTCTCTTTCTACTCCCATGATGTATTTTGCAGGTCTCAAGTTAATGTTTTAAAGAGAACCTTCTTTCAATGTGCAGTAAAAGCAAAGAACATAAACATACCTTGCAAGCTTAGCTGTTAAAGCATTGTATGGGTCAACACATCTGTCCTCTACGCAATGCATCTGTCTGTGATTTCTTCTGGGTTGTTTTAAATTACTGCAAGTGGCAGAACAATAGGGAGACAAACAGTAAGAACAATGCTGCTGTTTAATAACAAGCTAAATTATTAACAGGCCCGTACAGAAAATATTTCATGTAAATTAAAGGGAAGCAAATAATTTTATTTTCCGTTGCAGTGATCCAGTGCAACAAAGGCAGTCTTTCTTCTTTTCTTTTCTTCTTTTCTGTCATCTTGCTATAGATACGTGTATTCCTGTGTGTATATATAATTTTCTTACAGGCACTCTACAAAGGCTATAGGGCAAAAAATGCAGAGTATGGATGGTTTTCTGATCTATTCTTTTTTTTTTTTCCTCCAATTCATTTTTTCCCTGAAAAATGTTGTCAAGTCAGTTGAACTATTGAGTTGAGTCAGTTTTCTGCTTGATTATCAACAAAGGGCTTTGAAATACTTGGGATTGAATCTTCCATCACAAAACTATTTTGATTTGGAAAAAGCATTGCCACCAAATTCTTCGTTGAGTTTTCTTTGGTCTAATCTTAGATGTTTCTTTTCTTAAAGAGAAACCATATGAGTTGGCATGTTGGTTTGCATTGGGTTTTTTCAAGCTAGAATAAATTACGATGACCTTTCCGCTGAAGTGAACAAGGATCTTCATCTCACCCTTGCTGAATGTGCAGCTGTTAAGAGAGAGAAGAGCTGGTGGCAGTCCTCCTTGTTCGCTGGCAGGGGATTTGGGAAGGGAGCTGGATCCACATCAGATGTGGGCTGGGATTGCCAGACCTGCCTGCTGCTCTCTCCAAAGCAATCCCAGGAATCTCATGGAGGAGAAGGACGGCACCTCCCCAACTTCCAGCACAGCCAGTATTTGTGCTCTGTTTGCAGCATCTCCTGACAACTGCAAGCCCACTGCAGTTTCTCCTGGTAGACCTCACGTGTGCTTTGGCAGAAGAAACTCCAATCCAGGAGAAAGTTGTGGGAATGTGACATGAAGAGGGTTGTTTCAGCCAAGGGCGTGTGAGCAGCTTTGCTTTGAGTGTGGTTTTGATACTCCCTTTCCTTCAAGGAGGCTTGGAAGATGCAGCAGCCTTCACTTGTGGGAAGTGAGGGTGAATTTTGAGAAGCTGGTCTGTGCCTTTGGCTTGAAATGCAAGCAAGGTGCTAGGCATGCTCCTCCTGTCCTGACAGGAGTGCTTCTGAGGTGCGAGCAGTCTCCTGCTCACGTTGGCCGTTGGTTGGCTTCATCTGTGGAGAATCCATCAACATCTTTCCTCTGGGATGGTTTTCAGAGGCTATGGGGAGGTGTCTGAGAAGCTGTAATCATGGCCATTGTAAAAACATGTCTATATGACCTTCAAAAAAAAGAAGTTGTTCTCTGGGTGCTCCGTCCTTGGGTAATTACAGAGAATTTTGTGGTGGCCCCTTGAAACCTTGCCATGACAAACAGACAAAAGGGCAACAGCTTTCAGTGGTAGTTCGGTGGAATTGCGTCAGAAAGGAATTTGGCCACCCAACATCCTTGGTACTGTCAGTGCTCGTGTGCATCTCCCATCCTTTTGCCAGGAATGTTTTGGCTACGTTTTACCCTTGTTCTAGGGAAAACCTGGGTCATGGACATACTCAACTATAAATTAAACTGTTAAACCTTAAATACAGAAGTTACGCCACATATAAATGTGGTTGTTGCTATTTGTTTGTTTGACCCATGTTAGCTTTTCTTAGGAATTTTTGGCCCTTCTTGTTTTCAAAGCTCCACACTTACCAGGAGGGCAGGCTGCACACTGGGCTGCTCACAAGTGACATTTTTGCCACCTTTCAGCATCTGCAGCGAGGAAGGGAATATTGCAGATCCTGTGACAGCATCTCTGTTCCTCCAAAGCCGTGCTGGCATGTCCTGAAGGGGAAAGAGTTTAAAAGTTTCACTAGATCCTTCCCACCTCTTATTGGGAGAAAGCACTCTTCTGTGTCTTGGGCCAAAACTATTCATTTTTGCTCATGTGCTATGGACCACAGAAATAGTTTCAGACATGGGGAATAAAAGCCAACAAGTTGCCTGCACATCTTTCCTGTTATTTCTGCTGCTGCCTGTTTTTACAGTATTTTATTTTTTTTCTTATTGGCAGCTACCTCCCTGGAGCCCTGTACCAGCTTTTTTGACACTTAGCACAGGGAGCCTGTTTGCTGTGGGGAAATAACCGGTTTGCTTATTCCCTTACGGAGTTCTGACCTGCCTTCTTGTATTTCAGATGTGGCACAATACATGATGCCACCCCAGCTCTGCGGGATGCACAGTGATAACAGTTTAACTTACTGGGATGGCGTTGCTTTTGTGTCTTGCTTAGATATGATCCCTTGGAAGGTAGTTTCAAGCCTGCTCACTTCTTTCTGTCTATTTTGGGGGATTTGCTATTGTAATGCAGTAAGATTTCTTCTCCAGCCTCAAATGCTAAATCACTGCTAAGCTGAGATGATACAGACAGGTCTTTGATGGTACTTTTGTCTCTGCTCAGAGCATAAAGTAATGGGTGGATTTTTAGCCACTGCTTTTCTCAAACCCCTCTTCAAATATGGCTTGGCTGACGCCACGAGTGAAATGGTTTTCGTGTTCTTAGTGAGGGAAGAAGTGGACCCCACTTAGGGGGCTGTAATTTTAAAGGAGGATGGTAAACTGAACTTACAGCATTTTATCTATTGGACCATCAAAGATGGAAGATAAAGAGGAGTTTTTCAAAAGCAGTCAGCCGAGGCTGAGCCAACCCCTTCTGAAGAATTCCCATGAACTTCCACGGGACGAGTATTGCCAATGCTGAAAGCTTTTGAAACCTTACCTAACCATCCAGTAACACCTTTTGAAAAATGTGTGTACTAAGCACACATTCTTGGGAAAATGTAAGTAGGGTTCACATGTGTTGAACACTGAGGTGCTTTCTTGGAAGCAGGTGTTTTGAAAGGAAATTGAGAAAACGGATTTCAAAAGTAATTTTAAGGAGCTATAGTGTCTGCCCTAGTCAGTAGGGACATAGTACTTCAGCTGAAGCTATTTTTTAACATAGTTTTCTCTCCTGTAAGCAAGGCCTGACTGAGAAGTTGGCTGTTGCAATAAGCAATCACATTCAGCTGTTGCGTGAAGTCATGCTGAGCACAAAACGATTGCGAGGTTTACTAGTGTCTAACACGGAGCTTGTACGATGCTTTGGAGTTCAGAATATGAAAGACATTTCTCTGCCACCTTTGGATAGGAGCTGTAACTGCTGTAACAGTTAAATACAAATTAATAAGAACATGGAGCTGAGCCCTGACACAGTTCTAAGGTTGCAGTAATAATTTTTTTTTTTTTTCCCTCTGTGAAAAAACTCCGGGCTCAAATATCAGGAACACTGTTGCTGGATGTAGTCCATGCATGCAGTTGCCATTGGCCGTGGTGGGAAATCAGTGGAGTTACTCAGAAGGAATTTATGTGAGTGAGGAGCAGGGTGCTCTGCCCATGTTATAGAGGCATCCTAGTACCTGCCCTTGTTAGCTTTAGGACTGCTAAAATTCAGTGCACTCATATGAGGTGAAAGGCTTGTCTTGCAGTTCTGCAGGGAGGACATGAAGGAAAGAAGAGCAAAAGGAGAAAAACATCAGGGAGGGATTTTTAAAAAAATTTTCCTTCCTTTTGCATTGCAGACACATTAAGTACTTAATATTTTAAGAGCATCTTCTTACTTAGAAAAGCTGGCAAAGATGGGATTCAGTATGAGTCTGCCAGATTGATTTACAAATCGGCCTTATGAACTCCTGCTGCTTAAACGTACCAGAATGCGACAATTAAAGCCAACATCTGGAATTCATTGGTGGAGCAGATCCTAGATAAACATTAAATGAATGTCCATTTCCTTAGCATTGGATTTCCTCTGGCTACCACAGTTTAAGCAGTGTCATCCTATCAGATAGAGCTGATGATGACAGCAGAGCAAATGTCAAAGTCATGAGCCAGTTCTATTTGTTCCATCTTTTAGCACTGAAACTAGGACTAAAGCTGGGCTGAAGAGGCACCCACTGTGTTTTCCACTAGACTGTGGGGATGGGATCCTCACATAACTAACCTGAGCTAAGCTGGTTGGGTGCCTCCCTCTCTCTCCTGTCAAGATGGAATACTTCAGATTAGTTAGGTTAATCTCACTCGAGGAACTTTGTCTCAGTAGAGTTTCTCCTATCTCCATTTCCTCCAAACCTGTCAAGGTTACTGCAGTATCCCTCCAGTTTCCCTCCAGTCCTCAAATCCAGGGAGGGATTCTGTTTGTTCATTTGTTAGAAACAGAGAAAATTGGCTAATGAATTTGGGACTAAGTCCAAAGTTATGTAAGTGGAAGCCAGTCACAACACGTATTTGCTTGTCTTCCTTTGCAACAGATTTCTTTTGGCTGAAGTGGAGAGTGGTCAATGCCATCCACACCCCTGGTGGGTAAGATGGAAAACTGGGGAAAATTTTTTCTACGGCCAAGAAGAGCTTGCCTGGCAAGAATCAGATTTCTTTGTGCAATCCAACCTAACTGTCATCACGGGGGAACGAAAAAGCACCTTTTGGCTTTCACTTGTTGTCCTGTTTCCTACAGTCTCTGAACTCCTTTGTCACTGGAGGAGCAAAACATGTGATGGTCCCCGGTTGGATTTATTTACACAACCATAGTGTCCCCTCTCTGAAGCTGCTCAGTCCTGGATTACTGGAATGAAGGTGAGCAGAGGTGTTTCCATGTGGGAAGGCTCTCTGGACCCAAACAAAATGAGGAGAAAAATGTCTCTTTTATGGAAAACCATAACTACTTTTAGAGGTGTAGCCTTCCACTAAGGCTCATGAAAACACATTTGCGCAGGTCTGTGCTCAGGACATCAGTCTTACCTCTGATCTCAGAGAAACTGGATGAGGCTTAGGGTCTTCAGGAACTTTCTGAGAATCCAGGGCATATACCAAAGTGTCTGATATCACTTGTCTGAGGCATGAGGTTTTGCCCAGAAGCAAACTGACGTAGATTTTGCAGAAAGCTCTTTGAAGCAGGCACTTTCTGCTTTGTACCACACAGAGAGGTATACTGAAGGGAGTAAACACATTGCTGGTGCAGGGGTCCTCCTTCCAACCTCGAGGCAATCTCCAAAATCTCTATTAGTGCCTCTCTGGGTCTCCAGGTCACCTCTGCTGGGCTCCCCTCCTGCAGCTCCAAGCTGCTGCTTGAAGCACGCTCGCTCTCTCCCTTGGGACCCCAGTATTCAGCTTCTTCCCACTTTCACTAATCTGACAGTCAAAAAGTCCTCCTTCCCACCTCTGGAAGAGTCATTCATCTTTATAAAAGCATTACCTCAGCACCTCAGTTTCTTTGGGGAAAATTGCGCGAATCTTTTCCTTTCCTTCCCTTCTGTCCCCTGCTTTCACAGTCTGCTTCCCCCCACTTTGTGGAGAAGCTAAATCCATATGGATCTTCTTGGCTCAGGTTGTAGCTCCTGGGAGGCACCCAGGTGGCTTTCAGGAGGTGTTTGGGTTTCTGATCTCTCATCCCTGGATCAGCAAGGAGCAACACAGCCGTGAGGGCTGTGCTTGACATACCTCAGAGCGCTCAGTGACACAGTAATATCTTAAGGGCCAGTGCGTTTCAGAAACAGAGCACAGAGAGGTTCCCCGAACCATCCTACTGACTCAGCAGGACTTTCTGCACAGAGCAGGCGCCTTCTCTCCCCTGAACGCCCCCAGCCCGGCTTAGCTGGAGGGAGCCGGTGACCCCGCGCACAGCACAGACGGGCTCAGCGCGGCGATGCAGAGGAGCTGCGAGTGAGACCCATATGGCCCTTGCGTTTTGCATTCTGATAGTATAGAGTTGCCTGCTCGGAGTAGGCTCGAAGAAGCAGAAGTGGTTTTCTTGCTGCTTGGCCCTTTTTCCCTTGTGGCTCTACTAGTGTTAATCTGCAAGTTGAAACTGTAACGTGAAGGAGCTCCACAAAGAGGAAGAATTCAGGTAAGTTTACAATTATGTTATTTTGCTTTGCTGGTGACTTCTATGTGGTGGGTTTTCTAAAGCAGCCAATAAATATTTTTATCTCTGTTACGGTGCCGACAGTAGCCTGAAGTCCCAGTTTCCTCCTATGGAAGACAGACCTTCGAGGTCTATAAAATTTATACAGTATAGTTTCTGATTTTTATTAGCCTAGTAAAAGAGATCATATTTTGTGTGCTTCTGTATGTCTGGATGTTACGACTGGGGAATTATTCTGTGGGACAACAGACTGAATGCTGTGGTTGAAAATACTGATTTATCTGAGCTGTGAAAGCAGTAGACTGAGCAGATAATGAAAGTCCTTGAAATGCTTCAGACATGCACAGCCATTTTAGAATATCCCACAAGGGGGCTGTGGGTTACATTGTCATTTAGCTTTTAGTCGTTGCTAATTAGTTCCACCTAAATACTGATTTCCCCAGCCCATTCCTCATCTCTCAATTGTAACACCGCAAAGAGTGGACTTTGTTTGCTGTCCCTGTGTTTGAAAACAGTTTTATGGCAACTGCTCTGTTTGTGGATGTGCAGTGACTCTAAATACCTGATAAAATACAATGATTTTTAATAAACATGTACTTTCAGGCCCACCTACGAGTGGGAGAAGTAAGGCACAGCAGAAAGCAACTCCCAGACTTTATGATCTAAACAGATAGAATTGATCTTTATCTGTTTAGGACTGGTGGAGTAACAGAGGAACAAAAAGGTAAAGGGAGTTTCTAAACGTTGTGCAGAACATCAGTGGTGTAAGTGGCCTCTTTTTTCCCGGGACTAGTTTCTTCTCTGCATTGTTTTTCTTATCTGGACAGCTAAAAAAAGAAACAAAGTATTGGCCAGTAAAGCAGGTATTGTTTAATGGCCTCTGTTTCTATACAAATAGAAATTTATACCAAGACTGGGTAAATAGTTCTGCTTGGGACAGAGCAGGGTTGGAATGGAGCTACTGTTTAGGTACATGTAACTTGTCCCTGAGAGATCACCCATGACTTTTATCTTGATAATAAGGAAAATGGCTTTCATACAATGAAGGAGAAAAAAAAAATGGTAGAAATGCACAGTGCAGAAGCAATAAGAGGTTTTTTTATTGTTTGCCTTAGGGTGGAAAGGGTTGTCAAGCATCAGAACAGGCTGCCCAGGGAAGTGGTTGAGTCACCATCCTTGGAGGTATTTAAAAGCTATGTAGACGTGGTGCTTAGGGACATGATTTAGTGGTGGACTCGGCAATGTTAAGTTAATGGTTGGACTCAGTGATCTTAAAGGCCTTTTCCAGCCTAAACGATTCTATGATTCTCTGAATACTTTTAGGTATGCACATTTTTGCTAAAATAATTTGTTTGCTAGTAAGAAAGCCTCCAGAATGACCTTATGCCAATACGCCAACAGAGATGGGAGTGGAAGGGATTGGTACAGTGTCATTTGGGTGGGATGTTAGGAGGGACAGTCCCCGCTGGGGATTTCTGCTCTTTCCTCTGGGAAGAGATGGCTGGTGCACAGACGTAACCTAGAGTTTGCCTCCATTGTTTTGTGCCTCTTGCAGCCGAAGGGCAGCTGAGCACAGAGGTGAGGAGGTTTTGGAGCTGCATTACCCCTGCACGGTCCCAGAGGTGCTGTCAGAGGGAGATGTCACATCCTCCTGGCCTCCTTCTTCCATGCAAAATTCCCCTAAATAGCTGGGTCTTTCTTTGCCACAAACATAGGTGAGTTCCCCTTACTGCCATGTGGAAGAAATTGAGATGAAGAATTGTGGAAGAAAACGAGCACAAGTCTTATGAGGAGCAGCTGAGGGAACTGGGGGTGTTCAGCCTGGAGAAGAGGAGGCTGAGAGGAGACCTCATCGCTCTCTACAGCTACCTGAAAGGGGGTTGTGGTGACGAGGGTGTTGGCCTCTTCTCCCAACTAACTAGCGATAGGACGAGAGGAAATGGCCTCAACTTGCACCAGGGGAAGTTTAGATTGGATATTAGGAAAAGTTTCTTCACCGAGAGGGTGAGCAAGCATTGGAACAGGCTGCCCAGTCACCATCTCTGGAAGTGTTCAAAAAATGTGTGGATGTGGCGCTTCAGGACATGGTTTAGGGGACACGATGGCGCTGGATTAATGGTTGGACTTGATGATCTTGAAGGTCCTTTCCAACCTTAGTGATTCTGTGATTCTGTGAAATGACCAAGCTCTTTGGTCTTTTGTTCAGTAAAGGGCAGTGGAAGGTAAATCTGAGGTGACTCTGTTGCCTTCTGCATAATTTTTCTGACCTAAAAATAACACTGCGGCCCCTGCGGTTGCCATTAGGGTTATTTAGTGCTTCAGCTTTTTTTTTTCCCCTTCCCTTTCCAGAACACTAGTGCTGCTGAGCAGAAGAACTGCCCCATTGTGCGAGCCCAAAGGAAACACTGCATAGAAAATGTGAGGAATTTTTAGGCCATGATATGTTTGGACTAGGAAGCAGGGGACTTGGAGGAATGCGGAGTACGGTTCCAAAAATATTCCCTGCAATAGCGCTCTTGGTCAGTAACAGTTATTTTTGTTGGCCCGCCAGCCCCCTCGAGCAGAGGTGATGTCATTCCCCGGCATGGTGGAGGTGGAAATACAGAGAGTGCCCTGTGGTTTTGCAGGGCTTAGAGTGGACAGCTGAACCGAATGCCTTCTCCTGTCTCAAATGCTCTTTCTGTTGTAAAAAAAAGAAAAATTAAAAAATAGCATATTGTGGGGGATGGTGAGGATGGCTTTAAAATAATTAACAGCACTGTAGAAACATTTCCTATAGTCGTAGTCTCTTCCTCCCATGTGAACTCCCTTCCTTTTAGCTCTTCTGCTTTTCTCCTTATAGAGATGCGCATGTTTGGGGGGTGCTTTTGGGGTTGTGTTTATAAGGTTATACTTCTTTAGTTATTAAAACTGATCAAATCATAACATGTAGTACTCTCAGGATCCTGAGCATCTCTGGCTAAGACATGGGCACAAGAATGTCTTCTCAGTGATCAAAATGGGCTGGTATACCCTAGCACACCTCTGAAGAGGAAAGCCAGCACTTTTTGTGTAATAAACAGGATGGAGTGGTAAAATATTGGGACCTTTTTCTATGCTGGTGACTCTTGGTGACGCTGATTTGACTTTTAAGTGCACATGAGAAAGAGACCAAGAAGGAAAGAAACGGTAATTTTTTTTTAAAGTTTACCTAGGCTGATAAGATAGTAAAAGCTGTGTGCATCCATGTGTGGTATGAACCCAGCAAGACTATAACTGCACCTCAGTCCTCTCTAGCCTTAATTCAGCATGTGTAGCTAAGCCAAATTTTCGCTTTATCCCAGAAGCGGGGTGCCACAGTGTACTAGACACGAAGCAAGGAGTTAAGAAACCTGGATTTTTTCCCTGGTTCTGGCATTTAGCTACTGGGGGCCACTGGGTATTGCTTTCCTACGTGGCTCTTACATATGTCACTTGTGTACTCCCAGAGGGACAGTGTTCATCCTTGTGGGGCTCTAATTTTTGTTATGGCATCTGGATTTAATTGCATGGCAAGTAGTAGCCACACCGATGATGTTTGGTCCTTCGCTGGCACTTGTGAAAGTTGTATCTTGTGATGTGACATGAAGAGCAACAGATTTGAGCTATTTTGGATCAAGGGAATGATCCAAAACTCTCCTGTTCAGATCTTCATTTCATAGTGTTTCATGGGGGAAGGAAGAATCTGTAAAAAAACACAGCGTGGCCTTTCCCAGGATTCCTCAGCCAGGTATCTTGGGCTGCAGAGAAAAGAAAACTGTATAAAAACAACCCAAAAGCATATGAATGCAAAGGTTTCCTAACCTTGAAACTTAACTTCTAGGTTGATAAAATCCATGCAACGCTGACAGTTATACAGTGGCAGGAAATTGTTAAAGGTGTCAGGTTTTCCATTTTAATTCTGGGAACACTCTGGCAGTAGATTTCCTTGAAAATGCTGTTGAAAAGGTCCCACTTTCTAAACTGGAAAGATTTACAATTTACCTTTTCTGTTAACCTCTTGTTCCTCAAAAGGTTAAGTAAGGGAAATTCCTCTTTTTAACACGGGTAGGTATTTGACAGGGTTTCCTTAGCACTGGGTAACATTGGATTTCTCAGAAAATGCGCCAGCATAATAGAAAAGAAACACTTACTTACAAGTTATCTGCAGAGGTCTTAGAAAACTGTGTTACATAATTCGTATACCCCATTTAATTTTCACTATCGCTTAGTGTACCCTACTAAAACTTACCACTTCCACAGGTGTCTTACCTCTTCAAGGTGTTATACATTTTTGAGTGAATTAATCCTCAAATAACCCAGGAGGGAATCAAGTAAGGATATTTCTGATGGCAAGATGATCTTGGGATATCAGCCCAGCCAGTTTATGCAGGAGAAATCTACTTCATGCGAGGGCAAGCAGGTACATTTGGAATTGCTGTTGAAATCTGAATTCCTTTAGGATAACTGTAAAGCAGGGTGTGAGATCTGGTAGATTTGGAGCATATTCAATCTCACCTGTGATCAGTACATCTTTCCTCAAGCTTTGCTGGAGAAAAGATGAAGCTTTGCTAATGTGTGAGGTAGAGGCAATGGAGGCTGCTACTGCAGGTGCAGGATGGTTGCTGAGTGTCAGACTTGGAGTGTGGGAGACGGAAAGGATGTTCCAATGTGCTTTGGAGGTGTTATCCAGGCTGTTGGGGGATGAAGGCTGGGGCAGAGCAAGGATACATAGGAGTGCTGGGACAAAGAGATGGGAGCAAATTCGGATTGAAACTACAGACTCTATGGGGAGGACTGCAAAGGTGATGTCTCTCTGGAAAGAAAAGTCTGTGGAGCTCTTGGAGGGTCTGGAAAGGGATCAGGTGATCTCAAGGCACAGTTCTTCCAGGGCTAATCGACATCTCCAGATTTCTGTCCATATCAGCTAAATAACCAGCTGCTGCTTCTCTGCCTGGATCTTAATATGGTTGGGATAGGTTAAAAAAATTGCTTGCATCTGGGGTTTCATCAGGACTTCTTGGTGTAATGGATTATCTGCTGACTGTGGAGTAGGCATGGAAGGCTATGGGCAGATGATGGGTTGGGGAATATGTCAGGATTAATAAGCCAGCCAGTCTCTTGATTAGCTCTACCCTGGCAGCTGCCTAGTAGCCAGCTTCCAGTATAAATAATCTTATAACTCTGGGTTTGATATTTCCAAAGCTTAAAATATGAAGGCCATACTGTGCTCTTTCTCAACACCATGACCTTAATAGGTTTCCAGTAAGAGCTGTAAAAATTGTCCCTGCACCCACTCTGCTTTGTGACTTGAAAACATCTGTGCAACAGTGCATGGCTTACTGTCCTGGGCAGGACCGAATGAAGCCCATTGCCTAATTGGAGAAGAAAGGTCTTTGATGTGCCCCAAATTAAAGACATCTAACAGTCTGTCTAATTAGTCTGTGAAATAGATTTGTAGTTTTGAAGCAAACTGTATCAGAAACATTAATGGTCATGGCTAATTATTTTTGTTTCTATTCTTCAGATAGTCAGATAAACTGCAGTTAGGTGACCGTGTCTATTGGCCTGTTGGGACACATACTGAAGGAGACAAACAGGACGAAGGAAGCTGCAGTACATTGTACTGCACTGGGTAAAGCAAAGGGTTTGTAGAGGGTGATGGTCAAAAGACCCCAAGTGCTTTGTTTTAAGGAACTCATTGGGGCAGGTTATGGACACCTTATGCTGAAACCTAAAGCATCAGGTTTTTATTGATGCATATAATTCTGTGGTACCCATCAGTTACTTCCCAAATGCCGTCATAATTGAAGCAAGGTTGTACAGAGGCAGTTTTATACAGCTGGCTGGAGCATCAAGGGAGGACATGTGACCTTTGGACTGAAGGGGTCCTGGCTCTGGTGATGAAAATGGTGAAATGGGGAATGGGGACCGCCAACAATTTCCTGGAGGGGGAAGTCTCGTTGGTCTCCTAGAGCCTTGCTACGCTATTGATACAGGTTATTGAAACAGGGTGTTCCCTTAGTCACTTCCTCACGATGGTATTGTAACACTCCCCCCAGTGAAATTCCTGCCTTAACTTCAGTCATTAGCAGAGTCCCAGTTTTCAGCCAGCTGTTTCCCCATAAGGCATGGGTTGCTCTGCAGGGCAGGTAATTTGCTGCCAGGACCCTCTAAAGAAGATTTCTCTCTCTGGATTGTACCCTGTAGCAAAGCCGGCAGTGAACACTGGATTCATTTTCTGTGTTATTGTTAGTGAGCTCTTTATAACCATTCAATTTTCTTTTAAATAAATCCCATTTGGAAAAACAAATCCTGCCCATAAAAGCAGCTCTCTATGCTGGGTTAGTTTTCAGCATACCGTACGCAGCTGTATATTTGGGTTTATGTCTCCAGGCTAAGCTCTCATTCCTGTGTGCAACCACTGTATTCATGCCAGAGCAATGGCAAAGCTGTTTCTTGGGACTATTAGGGTTTCACTGGGTCTAACAGTGTTAGAGGAGATGGAAGAGAATAAGGTAGAAGGGTGAATAAGCAAGGCAGTTTGTCCCAGGGACTCTTGTGTGAAAGATTAGAAAGGGCCCAAGTTCATGCTCATAAAGTCTAAGGTGGTAGAGATCCCTGTGTCAGCTTTTCCCCAGCCTCCTGGGCATTGCATGTGTCCTGCCAGCCTGGCTCCCAGGTTTGGGCCCATTTGTTCTTACCCCGTCTTCTTCCTCCGTGGTGTCCCAAGTTCCTTGTGCACCATGGAGATAAAGCGTCACCTCTGACCACATGCAAAGGTAGGAGGGACATCTAGCCAGCATGGCCTCCATCCTGAGCAGAAGTGGGACTTTTTTGTGCCCACAGAGGATGGTGAGAGGGATGAAACTGATTAGGAATAGATGCAGTTTTGTGGCACCCAGGACTGCATTAGAAACTTCCTGAGAACATCATCTATTTTTCTGATCCCAAATAAAAGTGTATGACCAGAGTATTCATGCTTCCACGGAGGACAGTCCTACAACATGGCAACAGAGATCCCAGATCCCTTGCTTTAGGGACCTTATCTGCGTTCAACAAGTTGCAAACGCTATGGGAGAAAACATAAGAGGACTATGATTTTTGCCAAAGAAAAATCATTTGCTATTTGATGCAAACTTCCAGCAAACTCCCATTCCTGGAAGTTCCCAAAGGGTCAACAGCAGATAAGTGGTTTAGACCACCTTCTGTTCATTAAAAATAATTTATCTGCACTTCACTGGGTGCTTGTCCATGTAGAAAGTAGCCTAGGTCTATGTAGAAAGGCAGTGGAAGGGTAGAGTGTCGTTCCTCCCCTTGCACAGCATGTCAGGAAGAAAACAGAGCTCCCTGTCCAACTCAGTCCCAGGCTTCACACTATTTTCTCCATGTTTAATAGCTCAACATCTAGGGTGCTCTCACCAGGCTCTGAGCTGTAGCAGGGGTGGTAACAGAACAATCGCACTCAGGATGCCCTATGGGTCTCCTAATTGCCAAGTCAATGCTCTTCCAACTTGACCACCTCAGTCCACCCGCGGGCTATGGAGAACTGAGTGAAGTTGTAACAGGTGGCATCTGCCTGTGTGAGTCACTAAGACCCCTGCCACACAGGTCCATTGCCCTTAAATTCCACTTCAGGTGGCATGGTAAAGAACCTGCATATTGAGGTGTGCTGCACCTCTCCAGTTCCCCAAGCCTTCCACTTCACAGCTTCACGCTCTTTGAAAATGTGCAGCTTACTGTTCAAGCTTCACTGTTTCATGCAGGCTGTCTCTTTAAATTCCTCTTTTTTCCTTTTTTTTTCCCCCCCTGGAAGAGGGATGTGAGAAGAAGCAGCAATTGTCCCACAATTGTTGCCAATTCTTTGCTGGCTGACACTTAAAATATAAGGAAAAGTCAGCAAAATATAGAATCTGTGAAGGGGGAGAGAGTTCTCAAAAGAAACCATGGGAATTGGAGCTCATTTGAAACAAAAGCACTATTATTCATCGTGGGCTTCATTGTAGCAATTCCAGTGTGTAAGGCACGGCAGACCTCCACTGTTGGGACACAGAATGGGAAATTTCAGCTAGAGTGAGAGAGTCATGTGAAGATATAATTCTGAAGGAACGTGAGGCACCCTCTTCCTTTCCATCCTCATTACATCTGGAATTATTTCACACTGTTATTTAATAACACAATAACAATAATACTTTGCAGTTCTTGAAGAAGTTTTCAAAGAATGTCATTAGTGGAGAGTCACATTTAAATTACATAAGACTATTTTAAAGTATTTTTCTTTTAATTTCTATGTGTAATTCTTGAGACAGAGTAGTTTATTTCTGCTTCTGTCTATCCTGGATGTGAGAGAATGCAAAGACCTATTTCTGGATAACGTCTTTGCAGAGAGCTTGGGACTTTTTTTCCAGTGAGCTTTGAGTGGTGGAAGGAAGCCTGGTTTAACGCTTTAGCCAGAGCACAGGATGAAATATTTTAAAGCAGTTTTTGCTTGCTGTAGGGCCTATGTGCCACTGTTGAGGAGGTGGGGCGGGATTTTTGGACACTGCAAAGAAACCATGTTGTTCTATATAATGCAGAGTGAATTCCTGGTGGGACTTCCTAGTCCTCAGCACACAAAGTTGGCCAAAGGCTCCTGTTCCTGCATTGCTTTTGACCTCTTGTTCATCCTTCCTCGTGTAAAACAATGCAACGGTCATGGGAGAAAAGTTCTTCAGTTCCTGTGGATCTTCGCAGCTTGCAAATGTTCAGTATTTGCTTAGCATCTGCTAAAACAATTTCCTTGCAAAAATAATTTAATCGAAATTGAAAAAGTAGTCCCTTTATTTCAAGCGGCAGATCTCAGGTTCGGGCAAAAGCAGCTGAGCTCAGGTTTTCATTATGATTCTACTATCTTAGGAATTAAGTGAAGTGTGGGTTCTGGTAATCTGAAAGGTTAGCATGGAGTGGCTGAATCAGAAGACACAAAGAGAGACAAGTGATTTTCAGACTCATGACTTCAGTATTGCTGGAAGCCCATGGCTCAAGCTTGCATTCGGGTCAGACCCTCGGCAGCATTTCTTCAGCAATTCATGTCACACGGGCAACACTTTGCTTTTCCTCAAGCAGGTGTTTTACTAGCTGTGTTCATATCCTTGGGGAAAAACAACAAGTGTATATGATTACGGAAGTGATTTGATAGGACTGAAAAGGAAAATAGCTCAAGTTTTTAAACTGAGGTAAATAGTTAGTGCTTATGTCAGTTGTGCATACACCATTTGATTTCCTTAGTGTATTAGTTCTCCTCTCCACTTACCTCTCTCTGTCGCTTACATTTTTGTATGACATGGAAGTACCTGATAGAGGTTTATAAACTGGAGGCTTTTGTAGACCTTTAATTTGAAGTGTGGTGGTGTGATGGCCAGAAATGCATTGCTAAAAAGCAGGGTGCTGCCTTGTGCAGTCCCTTGGGCTTCAGTGTAGCCTGGGTTGACCATTTGCTTGGGAATATGCCAAGGCTGAATTTGATTCTCCAGTTTTGAAATCTGCTTTCTGTCTGAGGGAAAATCTTGCATGTATTTTTCAGGATCCAAGATTTACACCATGGAAGAACAGGGCTTATAGCGTTATAGTCTCCATGTCCTTTCATAACCCTCCTGCAGTGCCTAGCAGCAGAGGAAACACCAGCAGATAAATGCACCCATTGGGTGAAGGGGTGGGTGATATGATAGCCCCTTGGTGAGGGACTGAGGAAAGGGTATCCACCAGGCTAGAAGACATGGTGGTGCATCAAAGTCACTCAAGGTGCCATGTTCTGGAGGGCAGAGCAGGAGCTGACGACAGAGCTCCAAGCAGCATCTCAAAGAGGTTTAAGACAGAAACTAGAAGAGGAGCAGCCCAGCAGGAACCCAGAGCTGCTGTCAGCTCCCTTTCTGCTGTCCTGGATATCAAGGCAGCAACATCTGTCTGCCAGTTCCTGGAAGTCTACTGCCCGTTCCCAGCTATGAACTCTGCCTGTCCTACCATAGAACTGGTCTCTTCTTCTTCAGACAGTGTCATTTGCGTGCCTTCATTGCAAGAAGCACGGGGTTCTTTTATTATTGTTTTGTCCCCCTCAGCCTATTTTTATTTTATTTTTTTTGTCCCAAGCAGTTTTAAATACATTTGGGTTATTTCTGATTTATACGATAGTGCTCAGAGGTGCAAATGAAAAGCAAAGCCAGTTGTGCTGGTCATTTTTTTGTAGTAAGAAATAGACTTCACCCCTATGATCTTACAGGCTGAGTCAACTACACAGACAAATGATGAGTGACAGCCTTCGTCCCATTTTACTGAGTGAGGGAACTTGCCTGAAGTTCCAAAGGAAGTTTGTATAGGAACTGGAAACTGAGTCTCTGTGTTACGAGTCCAGGTGCCATAATCAGAAGTCTGTCCTTCCTTTCCAAAACTTATTAATAGGTGTTATTGCTCTGCCAGAGAGGGGTTTTTTTTTCTGATTTCCTGATATAAAACCTAAATATTTTCTTTTTGAATTTCATTCTTCTAGTTTGAGGTAGACACAATGTAAAGAATTTGATATCCTCTTTTGATATCGAATTGGTATCAAACCCTTCCTCACTGAAAAGATTGTCAAGCATTGGAACAGGCTGCCCAGGGAAGTGATTGAGTCACCATCCCTGGAGGCATTTAAAAGACGTGAAGATGTGGTGCTTAAGTGCATGGTTTAGTGGTGGACTTGGCAGTGCTGGATTAACAGTTGGACTTGATGATCATAAAGATCTTTTGCAACCTAAACTATTCTATGATTCTATGATTTGGCTTTGGCTTTCTACTATTGACAACACACATACATGATAAGAGAGCAATGACTGTTGGGTTTGCTTCTGTGCACAGGCACAAGATTCATTGCTGCACCAGGAAACTTCTGTAATGCATATGGAAGGTATTGTGTGTTAAAATTTGCCTGTTAAAATCAGGCAGGCTAATAAAGTATATATAAAGCAAGCTATAACGTCTCAGGGTGAAGAGGAGAAGACATGGGTCAAAGGTGCTTCCATGCACACATAACTGGCCCAAATGTGGAGGATACAGTTTTTTAACAATTTAAAAGGGCCTGCTTAACCTAAACCCTGAGTATGGTCAATATTTTCCACTACAATTTGTATTTTGGTTTGAGGTTTTTTTGTCCAAATTTATTTTATATTCATGGTGTTTTCCATATTTTAGTTGTTAGATTAAGGACCCAGAAAGATCTGTTAAGAGTGTCTCAATGCACTGCAGGTGCTGTAATTCTCTTTGACCCTCTGGCAGTAGCAGTTTGGTCTTAGAATTTTACAGCATTTATACCTTTATTACAATAAATGAAGTATAACTTCTGTTCCCTAAGAATTTGCTTTTTTTGAGGAGTCTTTGAGCTTAGAATCTGTGCTGGACATTCCTATGCAAGTATCTGTACTATGACTGATAGCTGCTGTGTTATCACCCTACTGTCACTGACTTAATATCCTCAGAGCGGGTCTTACATGCTGGCCTTAGGAACAGGATGCCAGAACACGGGCATGCCCGGGTCAGGCTGAAGCAGAGACCCATCTAGCACATTCTGTCTGTAACACCCACAACAGTGGATGCCTAAAGAAAAGTGAAAAAAACATAGAGGAATCATATCGTGGTATTCCCCTGGGAGAAGTGCCCAAACTCCAATAGTGGGCTCCTTGGGAATTCCCTGAAACAGAAATGGTGTCTCTGTACAGCGTGCAAAGCACTGGACCCCAAGCTGTGCTGGCTCATTATCAACAACACAGGGGAAATTCTGCTGTAATTAAAAATTGAGTAAACAACCCTGTTTAGCGTATGGGAGACGTGGCTGGATTTTTTGTTGTGGAATATACTGGCTGTGAGAGCAGCAATGGACTTCACTCTCCTGTCAGAGTGGGCTGCAGCAGAAAGGAAGGAAAGGACCTGCCCTTTCCATAGCTGCAAGCAGCATTAGGGCTGCTGCTGAAGGGTCACCACCTCTTGCAGCTCTGGGTGGCTTCTAGCAGAAGTTACTCCTTCACCTCCCATGGACAGCAAACCCTTGAAAGCTTCAACTCAACTCAGTCCTTTTCTTGTGACAGGAGTTCCCTGGGCCTGATTCTTCATGCTGGGAGCAGCTAAATTAAATGCATTGCTGAAAAGCCATTATCTGGCTCTACATTCGCCCCAGGTTGGCATCCACCACTTTAAAGATCCACAAGGTGATCTTTTTGTTTTCCTTCACACTTGTCCACAAATCCTTCCAGGTTTGCCTTGGTGGTGGCTTGCAAAGGTAGGGAGAAGTATACTGTGTGTGGAAATGGCACCCAAAATGATGGTGAGGGTACTGTACAATAGTCTTTCCTTCACCTTTGTTTCTTTCCAAATAACACAGTCATTTATTCAGATTTGCTGCTTTCTGGAAGAGGTTGTTGCAGCTCGTGGTGGTGTCTAGAGCAATAGTCATTCTGAGAGCAGGCCCCAAATTTTCTTTCTGTAAATTTTCTGGAGTTTGGTGGAACCAGAATTTTCTGTGAGAAGGTAGTTTCTGTGCTAAAAACCATTCAAATTTCTGTAAGAAAAACAGTAAGGAAAACACCTTGATAGAAAATGTCACCTTGGGCAGAGTGTAACATGGCTGTAAGGCCCTTCTGACCAAACACAACCCAAAGCAGGGGCAGAAAAGCTGACATGCATGAAGGACTAGTCTATAGAGATGTCCTCTGGGAGGGCGGTACCCTGCAGTCGCTATGAAGGTTTTCAGCTTCGCAGCAAGAAGGAATTCATATCTGGAAGCATGAAAAATGTTTTTCTGTCCTTATTGCTACAATCCCATGGCTTGCACGACTTATAATGCTCATTTCTTCCCTGCACAGTGTCTTGTGTGATGCTTTACCCAGTAGGACTCAAATACAATGTATGTAAATAGAGTTTTATACCCACTTTGGGTACGTGCAAATGTCTGCACAGTCTTCAAGAGTGAAGAATGAAGTCTGTTTCCTTTGAATAGAAGGTATTATAGGGTAATGCCTCTGTGATTCAGGCTGAAGGGAATTTTTTAGGTAGGTAATGTAGAGTAATTACACAAATTGGAATTTTGTCTAGAACAAACATCTCTGCTTTTGTGAAAAATGCAATGAGGTTTTTAATGATGATGAATGATCAGCACACTGGTTTTATGTTTTGCCCAAAAGAGGGATGAATCATAGATGTAAGAGCTGGGAAAGACTTACAGAAAGAGATCATGTAATCCATCCCTAAGGAGACAGGATCACATTAATGTTTGATGGTTAAAGATGCTTGAAGAACACTTCAGTAGTAGTAACTGAGCTGTTCTGTTCATGTGCTTCTTTCCGCATGCTTTCAGTTTTCCTTCGGTTTCATTCCATTCCTGCAAAAGAACAAAACTCATCCTAAACCTTTTTCATGAGAGATGATAAGCAGTGCTCAAATCACATAAGCCAGATTCTGCCCAAAAGTTTTTGGTAACTGCCAAGCAATGAAGAATTTCATAGTTTGATCACTTTGCAAAGATAACAACCACTGGATCAGTCAGTTGCACAGTGCCAGGAAAATACTACGTTGTTTTTTAACTATGCACAGAGCTGGCATTTTCTCTGCAAGCTTTATATGATGGTTTAAGTTTAGGAGGTAGCTCAGTTGTCTCTCTCCTTTAACAAACGTATGTGTATGGAAATAGCTAAAAGTTAAGCAAATGAGTATAAAATGACATCCTTTTCTAGGTAGGCTGAAGCAGACTGATTTAAAGGAAACTTTTTTGACAAGATCTCCTAAATATAGCCTTTAAGCTAGCTCCTCTGGAAAGTGATGGCAGCTGAGGCTTTTAGAGTTTTGCCTGCAAATTGATGTCAGAAGACACCCCCAGGATTTTAAGAAATATTTAGAAAGCCATCAACCCAACATCATCCTTTATTTTCAGAGTTTCTGTAACTGTTTCCTTTTATACCATTTGGATTAAGGATGCTTAAATTGCCCCAGACTAGGGGCTGTGTTGATGATTTGCCAGGCTCTTGAGAGCCACGTGTAATTTTCAAAATATGGAGAAAATTGCAGCTGGTGCTTATTTGGAACATGGCAGGTTGCATCACTTAACCATGCAAGAGCGTTACTATGCCCACAGCAGGACACATATTTTGACAGAGCTGTGGTTATGCCAGCCTGTCCTGGGTGTCCTAAAAACCCTCTTCCTGTGTCCTGTTTTTGTAAGTGGGGATTTCTGAGTAATTTCTGAGCAGGAGACATTGCATCATGGGATGGTGTTAGGAAAGTTGTCTCAACAGCCGCAGCTGGTGGACTTTATCCCCAGCGGAGGGGGGAGCACTGTGTGCTGGATGCTCACCCAGACCTCTGCTGGATTGCCTCTCATTGAGGGTCGTCAAAAATACCTGCAGCGTCTCAGTGCCTCAGAGTACATGGAACAGAAAGCAGCAGGCAATTCGGCAACCAAATATTACAACCAACTCTTCTAAAGTAAAGATAGTTAAGTCATTTGCAGGTAGAGGGATAAGCTTGTCCTTGACTTTCCAGGGGGCCTGAGCCAAGACACTGTTAAACGTTTTAACAGGTCACTAACGGGTTTCTGTGAAATATCTGAGATCACTTAATGTGTTTTTAAAAGCGATAATCATTGTTCAGAAGGACAAATTATGTTGAATGTTGTGCTAACAAGTATGTTTGCTAACACGATGCCTTTCTCCTGTGCAGATAAGACTGAAGTATAATGTCCCAGGTAGCCGGAGGAGGGAATTGTGCGTGTCGCCTACTAAAAGCAATACCGTGGGCTGTGTTGCTTATCACTGGCTAGGCAGGCGCCAGGAAGGATGACTGATACAATTGCATCTTACATTTACTTACGTAACAAGGAAATAATAATGACGACTCAAAGCCTACAAACCAGACATAAGGGTGTTTGCATATCCATGTCACCTTGCGCTTTGTGCTCCTGGCCTGTGCGTCGCCTAGCCTGAATGGAGTCCCTGAGCAATAGCTACAGAATACATAATAAATAACAAAAATGGCAGTCATTACAAAGACTGTGATTCTGCATTGTTAAAATTCACAGGTTACCCAAAAGTAAGTCAGGAAAGAGAAGGAAAATACTTACTGCCACAGAATAATTCATATTACCCTGTTTTCTAGCCCAGACCAGTTGATTATACCAACAAAAAGGAGGACTTTTTGTCTTAATTCTGAGACAGCACAGTGGTTTCAATGTCTGTCTTTTGTGTCTTTCTCCCATGGCAAACACCTTTCATTGCCAGAGGAGGAGCCAGGAATTTTTTCTTTAAAGGTTTTGGCAGGGATCTCTCAAGATATTTTTTTGTGTGTATTTGCAGCCAGGGATATTGCTAGCACAGGGCCTTACCTCAGGCAATTAACCCTCTCCTTCATCAGGGCCTGGAATGTGGGTCAGTGGTTGGGCCTTCACTGTTGTGCTTGATGTAGTTGCTTGAAAATTGGATTAACTAAAAACTTTTGTTAAATGAAGAATATAGGCGATGTGTCATGCCATGTGATAGGTAGGTGGTCAGTATAGATGTTCCTGTGATCTCTTTTGACCTTCAGCTACAACATCTAAAAGTACATGTTGTGTAGGAAAGGCCAGTCTGATCCCACAGACTTCTCTGTGGTTGCCTCAAGAGAGGAGCCATTCAGCTTCTGTGGATGAGGATCTGTATGACTGTAGAGCAGCAAAGTTAGGCCACTGCTGTCCGCTGCAAAAAGCAGAAAAGAAACTTGATCAGGAGCAATATTTCTGGCTTAAAAAGGCTTAAGGAAAGTTGGAGGTCTCACTGAAACCTACAGAAGTGGGAGGCTGACTGCCCACATGGTTAATATTCTGTTCTTCGCTGAAACAGCCATCTAATAAAAGCGCTATCAGCCAAGGCTACAGCAGGGAAGCCAAATGAATGTTGCTTTTACCTGGGGATCCCTTTCTTTGTGTGAATCTCTGCTGGGACTTTCTTGCAGAGAAAATGAAGCCTAGGACCAGCGGCTTAGCTGGAATAAATCATTTTTACTAGCAATAGCAGGATTTTGTCCATATGATAATTTTCTACGTCTGTTTGAGCAAGGAAGGGTTTGACAGCAAAGCTGTGCGAGTATAACATTTGTAGCGTAGATTAAGCATCAGTAAAGAGGCTGTGCTGAAGACAGGCTGGATTCTGTTTGCTAAGTGGATGGAACGCGGCATGCAGGTCACACTTCCCTTTAGAAGTCTATCACCGTGTACAGGACTGTCCTGACATGACAATGCTTTTCAGATGTCTTTCAAACTGTTTTTAAAAGGAAGAAAGGTCAAGCATTTCTAATACAGTGTCCACCCTTGCTACACAGATCTCAATGTGAAATTTGATTTTGCTGGGTCGATGTCCCCACCTGGACATTAACTCTCCCTTCTTACTGTTCCTCCACTCATTTTGCCCTTCAGTCCCTTGAATTTACTATGTACTGATCAACAAACAGATGAACAAAAGAATCACAAGGCCTCATTATCAGTTTGTGCTCACTGTTAATTAAATGCTCTCATCAGATACTCCTGAAGTCTTAATGAGGCAGAGGAAATCAGTGAGTGACAGAGTGAAGTGCTAATGCACTTTGCAGTAATTACAGGCAGTGGGAATATCTTTGAGATCCTCTAAACTTCACAGAAAACCCTGAAATGTTGTAGTATAAAGGAACTGGATCATACATATTCTGCTGGGGAAAAAGAAGTTGCCTTCAGATTAATGATAAATGAAGATTTGTGAAAGGTTGTTAAACTATGTGCTGTGGTTTAGTGCAGAAACATGCCCTGTCTTGTTGCTAACTGGGTTTTTGGTGGGGTTTTTTTGCTCTTTGGTACAGCGCATATGAAAATACAGGACTACTGCACGGTCTCCCTTCCATGCCACTAGGAGTTTTGCAGGGTAGACTGAAGCAGACGCGAAGATCATGTTGATGGCATGAATAGGGCTCCTTGCCATTCAGCACAACTTCTCAGAAGGCAGATTGGCCAACCAGCATCTGAACGTGTTTTCAGCAGAGGGAGAATGAATGCACCAGGGGAACTGTAAACATTCACATTTGTTCCTCTTCAAAGAGATGGTTCTGCGCTCGTTACTTCCCCTCTCTCCTCCTCCCAGCTCCAGCCCTACCCTATTTAGACTCATGATTTACTGGGCTTCCTTGAACTCTGACCTGTGTCAATAGGACCATGATGTAAACATCTTCCTGTGGCTACAAAGCCGTGACCTGTAGAAGCAGGTGGGGGATGAGAATGGGATTGGGGTGAGAGTCGTGTCATGTGTGCAACCCTATTTTTGGCCCAGGGACTTAGTATGAAGACTATAGTTTCTTGCTCTCCAGAGCAACAAGAGCCAAAGCTTATAGAAGTCAAGAGGAGCCTTCCTGTTGACTTGAATGATCTTTGTATCAGGCCATATGTTTGCTGTGCAAACTGGAAGATAGCCCTCATAAAACCCACCAAGTGAAAGAGAAAGATTTCCCTCCAGGCACACGGAGGTCCCGCTCTGTGGGTGATCTTTCTTTGCGAATGAAAGCAGATACATGGTTCCTTGTGTAAGACGTGCTGCACAACAAAAGGGAAGCTGGCATTGTGAAAGCCAGGCAGGAAAGTATCTGGCTCCAGACACGTAGGCATAGCTCAGTGCCTAGCCCAGGAGAGCAAGACTTTTTGTTTTTATTATTCTCATCGATGCAGCTGCCAGAATCAACCTTCAGTCCATCTGGGAAGGTGCAATGCTCTTCTTTGGGGACCGGGAGTGGAAGGAAAGTGGGTGCAGGGAGATGTTGTTTTTGTGCAACTCCTGAAGGTTGGTTGGAAGGAGTCGTGTCAATCAGTGGTTATAGTGTTCTTTCCAGCCTGCATTGTGGAAATGCCAGCAAATGCTGCTCACTTTTCCACAGTGTTTAGTTTGAAAGCAGGTTTGAGCCTGGCTGCAGGACCTCTGTGACTATCACTGGCTATTTTCTATTATTTATTTATGAAGATGAATATTAAAATTGATTTGGGTGCTCTGTGTGCTTACTCTTCTACCTGGGAATAGATAGTATTCTGCAGAACTGCATCTGTTCCCTTTATGTTTATATTTGTAAGACCATTTTCTCCAAGACCCATTTATGGAGCCAATATTACACGCATGAAGTGAGATCTCAAACTGAAAAACTTGGATAGCGTGGTGGCTGTGAGAAGCTCAGATACTGTGTTATTTTTCCTCAAAAAATCTTCTCTCTGGTGAAAACAAGACAGTGGAAAACAAAATTTTGTTCTTTCTACTGACCTCAACTTCTGCTGAGCTCCTCTACAGACAAAATTCAGCTCAAAATTGCATGGGCTTGCTTGGATTCTACTGGAACTCTAAATAATTGACCTTAATTTCTTGTCCTCCCCAACTTCAGCCAAGTAAAATGATTTGGTGTTTCAGTCAGCTGAATGCTTTTGGAGAGAGTGCTGCAGTCAGTGTGGACCTGACAGAGGTTTTTTTGAGACACTATCACAACATAAATATTAATCAACATTTCAGTGAACAGCCTCTATCATGAAACTGTGACATCAGCTTTCTTGGACAATGCCAAAATACTTCAAGACACTTTTTAGAGTAAAGTAAGGACTTCCTACCTCTTGGAATACATTTTTAGTTTGGGTCAGATGGTAGGTGAAGGTTTAGGTCAGCAGTTGTGTTTTGTGTTCGTGGACAGCTGGCAATATTTTCTATCCTACCCAGAAGAAAGCTGAGGTAGAGAGCTGAGTCTGAATGCGCTTGTATTTTCATGCCACTAAGGTGCTAAAGAATTTACAGCTAAATTCAAGCAACCTAAAATCCCAGGCTTTGGTTGAACCATTTAATAAGCTACCCCTCATCAGCTGAGCTGTGGTACCCAAAATGGCATTCTTATGCCATCACATTCACAGCAATTTAGTTTTCCATGTTTAATTTGCTGCTGGAGCAGACGGAGTGATTATTTGGTGTTACAAAGAGGTGGCTGTGATAGACATAGCAGCTCCACTGTCTTTGGTTGTGAGCCTTTATGCTAAAAGGAAACATAGCCAGAGTTGTCCTCTTGGAGCTTCCAATATCCTAAGCTGTAAGCAAGATGCCATGTGTGGAGTAGGTGAAAAGCAAGTAGGAGTGTCACTGCCTGTCAGTGTCGGCATTACGTGTCACTGTGGATTCTGACGACAGTAAAACCTCCCAGCAGAAGTGTGTGGAAGGCGTTAGAGGACTGGGGCTGGGAAGGAATTAGAGACAAGAGTGGTCACGTGGAAGGCAGCAGCAAAGCAGCATGAAAGAGGGATACAAAGCAAGAGGGGAGACAGGCATGTGGTAATTTGGTGTGAAGAGCAGAGACGTTTCAGCTAGGTGCACAAGCGGGACTTGTTCACCCTTCCTTGGTTAAAGCCTCCACTGGGGTTTGGCAGTACAGCAGAAAGATGAGGGTTTGCACAGACTCCTGGGGAAGAGCAACTGTTTTGGACAAAGGATGCTGGAATCTCTAGTGACCTAGAGAGGAGACTGTGAATAGTATTATATTGGCATGCTCAGCATGTAATAACAATTCCTCAGAGTCCTACATGTTGTTTATTGGGTGGGGTTTTTTTCCTCTTTCTGCCTATCTCTGTAGTGTATATGAACCACAGCTGTTGACAAGGAAAATATGCAGTTGCTCTGCAGCAGCAAGAAGGAAAAATAAATCATCTGCCCCCCGCCCCCCTTCTGTTACTATTGACTTACCCAGTGACTATGCTAAGGTTAAAACCACATAGAGCTGCATGCGTAAATGACAAGGAATTTGCTCTGAACTAGAGCACACTGCCACTCATGGCAGATAAATTCTTTCTTATTTCTAATTGCATTCCCCTTGCAGGCAGCTCAGCTTTATGGTAGACTGACTATGATGGCTATTTCAGCAAAGTTGCTCCCATTTTGTCCCAGCACAATGTTTGGAGAGCATGGCTCTACCAAGAGTTTTCCTACAAGAGTGGTGAGAACTGGGCATTGGATTGATCGTCTGGAGCAGAGCTCTGGAGAGGGTTAATTGTCCTCTGTGCAACTGAGGGTGGAATTTGCTCCTCGAGATGTTTAATGATGTAGTGCTTTTTATGCCAGAGCACTCCCTCTGCCCCTTCTGGTTCTCCCAGTAGACATAGCTGTATATACTCCCCCAAAGAAACTTGAGCAGATAGTAAAATTTGCCCCAGAAGGCATGCATATTTTTGTGAATAGATCAGATGTGACCAAGGGCACAATTTCAGTTTGTCATGGACAGATATTCCTCTGGTTTATAGTATAGGTGCTTCTTCTCATCAGTGGAGTTACATTCATTTACACTAGCTGACAGTGTAGCCCTGTATTTTAGATCACTTTTGGGATATGTATTTTTTCTTTTTTGAAGCCTTCTGCCCTCAGGCTCCCATTCTGCCTGGCAAATGAATGCTTCAAAAAGACATCCAAACCCAATCTCTCTGTCCTGTGGTGAAAACAAGACTGACTGTATTCATTCTTACTTGTCACTCTCCTAAAATATGTCTTCCTGATTAAGTTAGTGGACAAGAGCTAGTCGCACACTACAATACGATACAAAGAATATAAAGACGCATACTCTGCTCCCCATGACCTTTCCTCCTTCATGATCACATTTTTTAGGGTTTTTTTTTGTTGTTGTTAAATACCTTCTGTCTTGAGAACTTCTCTTTCTTTGGCTGATCCTGCTGACTTCTGTGTGAGCAGATCAGACGTGAGCAAAGACAGAATTCCAGTCCATCTTGCACGGACGGCACATATTTCTGGTTTGCTGTAACTTTATATCAGAGTAAGAAAACAGAGGACAAGTATAAAATCTGGATCCAGCATACTATACGTTGTACAGCAAATTTGGTGTCATTGGCCTACACTGCCTTTTATTTGCCTGTTAAGCTTTTAAAATCAAAGAGCTTCACAGATTTCAAACCATCCAGTCTCCACTCTCCAGCTAGAAGACTGAAACTGGATTATAGGATAATCTCAAATGTCATCACAATTGCTACCTATGCTACATTAGTTCCTATTGTTTTGAAAAATGGTGAAATATTTGGGTTTGGTTATTTGGGTTTTGCTTTTTTTTAAGAAAGTAAGGCTAAACATTGCTACTTGACAAGATTAAAGTTAATAAAAAATGACTGGTTTAGGAATCCATGAAAGATGTGCTGTGAAACAACAGCTGACGTCTTCAGTCCCATATTACAGCTGTATGTCTATGTATGCGTCCAGGAAAAGGTTGGAAAATGGTTTACTCAAGGGCTTGAAGATGTTGATGAATGAAACGTAAAAAATTGTACTGTTGCAAATTCTCTTTTGCCATTTGCTGACTTCCACCGTCAGCCACTGGCTTATATTTTGACTGATTCACCAAGATTGCAGAGGCCATAATTTTATGTGTTGGTTATGTAGTAGAATCTTTTAAGGGGGCTTAACTCACTTCTCATTCTTCTTCCTAACTATTACAATGTGCTGAGTACTTTAACATTTACAAGTGTTTTCTCCTGCTCTCTTCATTTTTTTTTCGCTCACTTTTGTGCTCTTTTTTTTTTTCCTTCATTCTTTCAGTTTAACTTTTGAGCCACGACATTGAGTCTGGACCCAGAATGCTATCTCAGATACCATTGTGTATACAGTCAGATCACCCATCCACTTCACTGTAGTATTCTCCATGTATACAAATAATGCATTAGCTGTTTTCACCACAGATTTTGCCTGAGAGTTCAAATTGAGCTGGCTGTCCTAAAGTCACTACTTCTGAAGACTGAGTCTCACAACCTGAAGCTTTGCACTCTTCCAACCTCAGATATACGCACACTGCATCAACCTGCTGAATGGTTACCTATTTAGTGGAGAATGCAGTTTATGCTTTAAGAGTCACCTCTCTTCTCAGGATACACAGCCTCCACAGTTTGCTTTTGCTTTTTTCCTTTCTGTACTAACACTGATGGTTTTTCCTTCCCCATACAGCAACAGGCTTATCCTGAACTGAAAATGGATTTTTAAATGCTGCTTTTATTGATTTTGGCTTGATGAGTCCCTGGTGTTTCACTCCTTTAACTTGATTTTTTTGTAGGCTGTGTTTTTTAAAGACTAACGACATTCTTCGTCATCAATCTTCTCCTCTCCCTGTTTTTCAGGGAACCTGTATATATATATATGAACATATATAACATGCTTTTTCTTAATATTTTGGTATTACTTTCATACATCATTTTAGCCAAGACAGTTTTTTTGGCTACCCCAAGACAGCCACCGGGAAGTTCAGGCTGCATGGGGTGCCCAGGTAAATGGTCCAACTAAGACCTGGAAAGCTTTTTTTTTTTTTTTTTAAATACCCACATGTGTTATGACTAGAGGCTTAAGGAGCACTCATTGTCTTTGCTAATGGCAGTGGATGGTCTGCCAATGAAAGCAGTTGCTCTGTGAAAAAACTTCGTGGTCATCCCATTCTTAGCTCATGGATTGAGCTTGCTGTAGGTAAAGGTTATAAATCTCTCTTCCTCCTTCACATGGTTTGGAAATGTTTAGTTCATCCTGCATTACCCAGTGCAATACGGCACAGCCATTATAATCCCTCCACCCCTCTAGACACAGCTTGCTTTCTGGAGGATAGTAAATGTTTTGATTCAGCAACTCCTATGGGGAGGATGACTGCTGGCAACTTCCTGATCACCCACAAGTTACCCAACATGTGTCTCCTGCATCTTGCTATTCCTGTTGACTCATCTGGTAGTAAGTTAGTAGTTACACAGGACAAGAGAGCACTAACAAATCTCAAAACCATCATGGTGCGCACTGTTCTTTACTTTCTTTGAAGTTCAACTTCATGGAAGGTATGCATCAAAAAATCGGTCTTTTTGCGTGTTACAAAGCTGTGGAGGTGCAGTTAACCTCCCCGAAGTTTGTTTTCTCATGTAAAGCAAAACATACATACCCTTTTAGCTTGACTGCACCACCTGTGTACGGCATCCCTGGTTTCAATGCAGTGAAGAAAAACAAGTGCCTAATCTTCTCTAACAAGGAAGCTGACCAAGGTGTGCCTGTGGTTTTATTAAATGTGCTGTGCAGAAAGGATAAAAGGGACCAAAGAGGAGAAGAGTTTTTCTGGAATCATGGTCCAGTTGTTAGGCCAGTGGGGCATGCTATGTTTTCCATTTCTGACATGGCCAGTAGGCACATGAGTAATCGTGTGGTAAGGGAAAGAAAGGAAGGTACTGAAAAGAGTGCAGAGGGTGAATGCGTCGGGCTTTAATGAATGCCATGCTCCAGTCCAGGTGCTTGTTCCTAGCAAAGTGTCCGTGTGTCACTTATTATTTAGAGTTGCTAACACTCGCTCAAGGTGCCAGAAAATAAAAACAGACGCTGACACGTAGTGGGCACAAAATGAGATTGCAGCAGCGCAGATGCGAGGTTGGATTTCACGCTCCAGCGTTCGTTAACATGGCGCAAGGGGGATCGGTTTCAGAGAGGCCGACCAGGCCGCTCTCCAAATGAGGCGTTCCACACGGTTTCACATCAGACAATCACTGGAGTGACACGTTTGTTGTTTCCACTCGTGTGATAACACAGCAATGTGCTGGTGCATTCATTGAGGATTTCTTGATCGGGCTGTTTTCCTAATGTGTTTTAAGCTGCGGTAGTACAAATTCTGGATGGCGCGTTACCATGTTTTGCTGACTTGGAGAGGGACACAGCAGCCATTCGTCCTGATCAGTTATTGTCAAATACTTTCCCCCCAGGCCCAGAAAATAACTTCTCTTGCCTAGAGGAGTAGGTGTGTGCCATGAGAATGAAGCCCAGCATGAAATGATTCACTTATTTGCCTGGCTATGAATTGCTAGCCACAGGAGAAGACCTATTTGGTGTGTCGGCGAAGTATAAGAAATCAATGTAAGGCTTCTCTGCTGGGTGTTTTCATGGTAAATTTGGCGTTTGAGCCATGTTCAGTAAAGTTTTGCCAGGTAGCAAGCCTTGCCAGCTTCTTTCATGATCCAAGGAGAAGTTCTTTATACGGCAATGCAAGAAACTTCATGCATGTAAAATTGACTTATGGAGATGAAAGAAATATGTACAAGAAACCAAAAAAGCTGTTACAAAACAAGGCAATAGAAGTGTATTTCTTCTAGTATTTAATGATATTGGTAACAAGGTAACATCTAAGAGGCCCAGCACAAGCTGGGACCCTATTGTACTCGCCAGTGCACAATGAACAGAAGGATAGTTGCTGCCTCAACCAACAATGTTTATGAAAGCTGTTTGGAAACTTTTTCCCGGAGACATTTTCTAATGGAAAATGGAAATTATAAATCCATTAATTCAGAAAACTTATGATTATGCCAAAAATAGCAGTTCTTCTGTTGGCAAAATCCTAAAGAAATTTTATTTGAGTATGCATGATTCAAATTAAAATATTGTGTTTTATTGAATCTGACTCACCTTACTTTGTTTTGAGTCAGTTCAATAAGGTATTAAGTTGCTTCTACTAATGCAGCAAGCACCTTCTAGCAGTTATACTTTAGTCGTACGTTCTTTCCCATGGGCTATTTTTGTAATACAATACCTGCATCTCTTGTCCAGACTTGATCCATCACAAGAATCAGTCATTCTGCATACCTATGAGAAGATGAAGTATGTCTGGGAACTACAGCTCCCATAATCCAATGTGCAAGAGGAGGAGAAAGCAGTCTAGTGTCAACATAGTGAGAAATTAAACATTTTGGGCTTTTTAAATACATCACAATGGGGTGTCTAATTTTTGAGAATATTAGCATGTTTTGTTTTCATTTCACAACATGGAAATTAAGCAGTTTCATGTTTTGGTCCATTAGACAAATATTAAAAGGTGTCAACATACTAGACCCAGGATATAAAACAAATGTTGAAATGTCAAAGTTTTCCATAAAGCAGAAATTTTACATTTTCCTGTGCTCTTCATTTTTTTCCATTCTGAAAGCTGTCTCAAGAGCTCCGTGTTAGTCACTTTTGCACGCTTTTAACATGCATCTTCGAAAGGTCACTGGACTATAGCCATGCAGTTATTTATGTCAAGATATTTTATATATTTCTTGCCCAAATTTTTCCATCTTCCTTTTTTAGTTCAATGAATTTACAGGTTTGCATAGTGCTTGCGTCATAAATAACACACAACCAATACTTATGTTCTAAAAAGCCATTTAGCTTGAAGGAAGGACTCTGCTAGAATTTATGTCTGGTTCAGATGGGGAAAGGGTCCCTTATTTCTCTGCTGCAGGGTAACCTCTTGATATGTTACTGGAGATTGGCTTTAATTCTCTTGGATCCACACGTTTTCACCACCTGAGGTTGTTTAGATCCTGGCTTTTGACTTGGGCTAATCTTTAAGTAGACTTCTAATGCGTAGAAAGGGGAGTAAAACTTATTTATATGCGTTATGTATATAAGTGCCATTCTCATTTTCCAAGTTTAAATCAACTCTTTTTGGTGAAGAGGAAATATGTTATGACGTGAAGCAGAGATTAACTGTTTCTTGCAGGAATACCTGGAGATTTGAAAGATTCTGCAGTATTTGTAAGTGCTAACATGGCTGTGATCAAACAGTTGTGGTTTTGTGTTTAAATAATCTCCTTCCTTTGTGATCTTGTGCAGTGGGTGTGGCATTGAAAAGAGGGATTTGGTGGTAAAATCCATCTCCAAAGGGAGACCTGTCTTCTAAGGGAAGGCTGTAAGCAGAGCAGGTAGGGGCAGAGATTAAACTCTACCCACACTGCTTTGATGGCAGAGGGGGATAGTGTTACACGAGGGGACTGCGCACAAATTACTTGTGCAGCAGATGACAGAAACCTCACCCTTTCTGTCAGCAAAGAAGACAAATATTTAATTTGTGTCTCCTGAGAAGTGATTCTTTTTATTATTATTATTGTGAAAGCAACAAAGCTACTAAATTTTCTTTTGATGTAAAAAGACCATTATAATTGGGGGGTTAGTTTAACAGTTTTCTTTTGCCTTCATTACAAAGAGCATTGGCTTTAAAAGAAACTTTGCCGGCTCTGCTATTTTATAGACTCAAGTTCTCTGCAGTGGATGGAGTGACTGTTTCCTGCCTTCATCTTCTGAGCGGCAAGGGCTGAGCTTCATCCAGCAGCCATGTGCACCATGGGCTTGTCTCTTTTCTGCCTCTGGGCTTGGATTGTGAACGCGGAGGTGAGAGAAAAGGGAGCCCTTGGCCATCGCTGAGGGGTCGCATCCTGCCTGCAGGGCAGCCCTCGTCAGGCGCCAGCCTGTCTGCCACTAAAAATGACTGCCATCCAAATGGGAGAAGTCAAGCCAAAGTGAAAGTCCTGGAATCACCAATAAAGAGCATCTGCCAGGCCTGGCCGTAGCTGCGTATTGGAAAAGCAGAGCCTTGTCTGCGTG
>NW_010534126.1:0-45675 GCF_000687285.1 Phaethon lepturus | reverse complement strand
AAGGTTGAGGCAGATCCCAGCCAGTACTTGGCTTGGCCCCACCAGCCCTGACCTTTGAGGCAGGAGGGAGGGCAGGCCAGCGTTTGCCTTGGCCAGTCTAATCAGGGTTTATTCCTCATGGAAATGGCAATAAACCCTGACTGCTCCCTTCCCACAGATCGCAGTGTGTATCGACGGGGTACACTGCATGGCATCACTGGCAGGATCTGACCCACTAACTGGCCCCCATGGCAGCAAGATGTGACATGTCTTGCTGCTCATGTCACCGGTCTTCTTGGAAAAAACCTAAGCAGGGCAGCCTCTGTGCTTTATTTATTTGCCTGAAAAACCTTATCTGATTTACAAATACGATGTGAAAATGCCAGCTTTCTGAGCACCTGAAATAAAAATGGTTTTGTTTGTGTCAAACATAGCTTTAAAGAGTTAGTGCTCAACAAGATGGGTATTTCACCTCCTTGTGTTTACCCTCTATGACAGGAGCAACTACCTCACTGGGAACTGGGCTTCCTTCACTAAAAGCGAGTGGGGCAGTATTTACGGGAGGACATTCCCTTTCTCACTCCTTTTAAAAAAGAATTTTATGGAGATACTTTGTCATAAACTAAATGGGGTCATGCTGAGGCAAAGGTGTGATTCTAAAGTATAGGTATGTAGGTATTGTATAGTAAAACTCCAAAGCTACTTGGAGCTTTGTGTTCTCAAGAGAGACAGAGAATCCTGTGTTGCTTTCGTTGGAAGATGCTGGAATAGGAAGAGAACAGCATTTGGTTGGACTGACAACTGGACCCCCAAATCTGAACTGCTGTAAAAAAAAAATACTTATTTAATTTGATTTAACATTTGGGCCTCTCATTAGGTCCTCTTTGGTCCAGGTTGAAATCTATATCAGTAAACCTTATATATATTCAAGCGGCAGATTTTTCCCCTCACTCTTGAAAGACAAAGGTCATAAGGGACATTTTTCTTGTGATCATAAGCCAGGTCCTGATCTTGTTTCCACAGCTAAATATCTGGAATAACATAATGTGTTTAATAGATTTGCTTCAGATCTTTGGCCATGTGAGTGATACCGTGAAGGACTCTCCCATCCCATTTAGCGCACATTGCACTGATGCACTGAGTTGAATTACAAGGCTTATCAAGGAAAGCGTGCTTTCAAAATGTGTGTGCAAACACACACTGGTTCAGCACGATGGATGCGGCATGCGGCTTGCTGGCGTTTATTGTCAGAATGTTTCATTAGTTAAAGCCAATGACAGAAGCTGATGCTTGGACATCACCCAGTAAAGAAACTGTATCCCTCTGCAGAAGGCACTTTGAGTCCTTGGGAGGACTGCGGTGATAAATATATGCATACATGCACATTTGCCCATGCTGATACAGTAGATCTCCTCCCAAGCTTTCATCTAACTGTTGGTCTGGAAAATACCTCTGGTCATACAAGGGAAGGGCTAAATCCAGTAATGTTTGAAGTCAGTTCCTTTGACCTCTTGGGTTCCTGCTTAGGTGTGTTTGTCAGCTTGTAGTTAGAGATGCACTAATAAACTAGTAGCTGCTGGTAGTTAACAGGAACTTAAGTGAGATCCATTTAACATGAGGATGACCTTGTGAATGAAATTCTGAATGAAATAGTTTGTTAGACATTTGTTCGGCACTGAAGAGTGCTGCAATTCTCTCTGCTCTCGGTGGCTGTGCTGCAGTTACTATTCCAAGCAGCCAACAGTAAAGGTGATCACTCCTCAAATGTTGTACATCACTTTTTATCAGCACTTTAGGAAGTATTGCTCTGTAATGGCACTTTAATGGGGAAATGCTAATGCGTCACTCTACGATTATACCTGGAAGACAACGGCGATAGAAGGGTAAAGGAGAATTAATGGTTGATCTTCGCAGGAAGGAGCACTGTATAAGCATTTTGGTACGCTCACATCTCTCACACCGCAGGTGCATTTCTGTACTAGAAGTCTTAGTGCACTGGATCCTTGTCGCCAGAAACCAGAGAGAGACGTGGAGAGTTCAGTGCACTGCACATCAGGCTCTGCAAAAGGGCAGAGAAAGACTATGAAACCTGTCAGAGCTGCTCCGGTCCTACCAGACCTATGTAAGTGGTCTTTAATAAAAACGAGAAAGCAATACGTTTTTAGTGTTTCCTTCTAGGGCATACATAGACCATGGTGGTTTTTTTCATTCTCACTCCTTTGTAAGCCCACCACAAGGTGATTACCTTCATCTGTTTTTGCCTGGTTTCTGAAGCCTGAATCTCAGATAGCACATTTTGACTTAGGTTTGCTGGTGCCAATGCAGCTGCACTGATTCACAACAGTAATATGATCTAGTTCCATTTTCTAGTAACACATTCACAAAATCTTTCTGTCTGCTTTCTCTGACACTGACAGGGCAGAATCCACATGGACTTCCAGTCCATGAAGCCTGGACCCTTCCTGTTCAAGGATCCCTGCATTTTGATGTCTCTTGCTACAGGTTTTTGCTCTACTCTCAAGTCTGCAATCCCAAGCAAAGCTCTCCAGGCAGGTTACTGGTAGCAATTTCTAATCTGCTGCACCACCATCTGCTGCTTTGCTCCTAGTTCATTGCTGTGTGAGTCTGGGGGCTCAGCTATAATGTGCCCTTGCTGGTACTTAAGATTTGCTAAGAGGAATAGTTTACTGTTTTGCATTTTCCACTCTCTCTCTTCCCCTTCTTGGCTCCATGCTTTTGTCTTGTTTTCACATTATTGGGCATGGTGTCTGGTTTCTAGTAGCCTATTAGTAATGTAGGAAAAATGAACATAATTGCAAAAATACCACACAAAGGACTCGTATGTCGCTTTCATTGCTTAATCCGCTTGCTGGGAATAATTGAACGGGATTCCTTTTGTTTTGTAGCTGCTTGATTTGCTGGGTAGAAGTCCCCTCCTCCTACGCCTGACCCTGCAAGTACTGATGAGTAGACAAGCTTGAGAGAAATAAGAACAGAATCCAGCCCTTTGAACCTGAGCCTGCTCTGGAGAGTCAGAAATGTGTGGTTGAAAGTACTAATACTTGTCACTTCTCACATCCTAGGTGCTTTACAGACATTGGCATAGATTCACCTAGACTGCGGTGTGAACTCTGCTGCAAGTCGGTGATGATAAGCTCTGCGCTGCTTTTGCAAAAGCCTGGAGTAACCCAGATATCGGGGGCGTCTGCCACTGGAATAGGGAGAACCTCTCCTAAGAGAGACATAATTCAATGGTGTAGTAGTGGGAAATAGCCTTAAAAGAGACCTCCTCTGTCAAAAATGCATTTTCCTGATTCTGTATAGCTGATACTAGTTCAGTTTAAAGCCTCGTCGGTCCAAATGTGTGTCATCACCCTTGTTCTAGATAAATGCGGTGGTTCAAGGTGGGCTCAAAGCCACAGAGCTCCTATTCACCCCAGTGGGTTTCAGCTTCTCTCTCCTCTGCAGTGTGTGGCGATGTGAGATCGCTTTGCACAGCCCTGATTGTCGTAAGTGTTCCTGCTCGTCATTTCCTCAGCTGCTTCTGCATTTGTTGGATCTGTCCAGAGCACGAGCAGAAGTACAGTGGTCGGGGAGCAAAGCAGGAGCAAGAGCTGCTGGGAATCCTGCAGGGAAAATGATTCTGGGAGTTCCCAGACAGGCTCTGTAGGCTGCTGGTGACATACCCAAAACTCTGGGTACCTACACAGGGGCCTGTTAGGGAACTGCAGTTGCTATTGCTGCGATGGTTTGTAATAGGAAGGAAAACGCTGAATGTATGGTGCCCCAGACATGTGTTTTGGTTCTTACTTGACCTGCTCATTGATGTAAACTTTTATCCATTGTGAGCATTTGGTCTTAAATCGATTTACATCTGCTCATTTAAATCATACAGTTTCCCGCCCACTGCCTTTAAAATATAAAATAACTGTATATGAAGTCTACTGAGACATGGATTCAACCTCAAGGGTTTCCTTAGAGTAGGAGCATGAGAGAAGCCTGTGTCCCAAGGCTCTGTGCTGGGATAGGTTTCGGAGTTTTTCCTTCTCCCTTCCCTTCTAGTCAAATCCAGTAACTAAATATTGTATTGCAAACAAATTGAAGCCTGCCTTTTCCCTCAGTCCAGGTGCAGAAAATAAGCAGAGCCATTCCCACAGAATGTCCAGAAAGGCACTTTTATATGCTAAGTACTTCTATTTGTTAAGTATGATTGTATATTGGTGTAAACGATGCCATTGCAAAAGGTCTAGTATGGTCTCATTTGTTGGGAGCAGGACATTATTTTGCCATGTGAACAGCACTGGTGAGACAGAGAGATGTGGCACACAACCAAAGGGCCCATGCATTAAAGAGTGCACTGACATATCAGGGGGGCTATATAAAAAGCCGCAAAAATGTTGACAGGATTAAGATAGGGCCTTAAAGAAAGATTTAAAGAACTCCAGCTGTAAACCTTATCAACAGGAAGATTGAGAGGTGAATTAATTGCAGGGTGCAAGAACTTCATGGGCAGAAGATACAGGATATTAAACAGTTCTTTAATTTAGCATAAGTTGATATGAGAGCTAAAAGGTTATTCTGGACAAAAGCAAGGTAGAAACTATCCAGGCCATGGAGGTGAAAAGCCCCTGGGACAAATTGCTGAGGGAAAGGATGGATTTTCCATCTTTTGATGTCTTCAGCTCATTTCTGGAAGCTTTCCTGGAAAATGTTTTCGCCAAATACAGCAGCACTGACTAGATGGGAGTTCAGATTAGACGTTCAAACAGTCCCTACCTGCTTTAAAGTCTATCCATCTTCTTGTCACACAGGAGTGTGAGACCAAGGACATAAGGGAGGCTTGGCAGACCTGGCACATTCCCAGCTCTGATACTGGTGCATTTTATAAACTTGGGGAAATCAACTTTGAATGGTCATCTAAAAAGCCATCTAGGACAAAATATTCATACTGTGTTTGGAAGGTTAAACACTAAAATAAACGGCCTGGTTTCACTGTTGCTCAGCAAAAGCGAGAGCTGCAAATGCTTTGCCTCTTTATTACCCTGAAATAAGGATAATTATTTATATACTGAAATAAAATTTGGATGCTCAACTTTTTTATACTCAATTAGATAGCATATCTTCCTTTTCCTGTATGGACCTGGCAATATTTGAGCTCATCCCACGCATTGTGAAGTAATAAATTGTAAAAGGCATGCCTACTATTTCATTTTGGAAGGAAACCAATAACTCTTTCTTGCAGTAAATTGTTGTCCGTACGAAACTCGGCAGAGGCTGTGGCAGCTTTGTTGTGCAGCCATGCAACATTCCTAGCAGTAATATATGTGTGTGTAGAGAGAGGGCAGGCGGGAGGTAATTGTTTCACTGACAGAAAAGATATAGACAGATGCACAGAAGCATTCTGGAACAAAAATGGGGCTGCATCCACTGAAACAACAGATGCTGCCTTGTGAAAATATTTTTTCCATTATAGCTCCAATGTCATCTCCCACTTATCTCTCAGAAGTGCAGAAGGAGCTTGTTTCAAGGGTACCTATTCTTGCCAGTAGCATTCCTCCTGCCTCGCAGCCTCAAAAAAGAGAATGGGTTTTTAACAGGCATCATGGTGGGGGGACCATTTGTCTGCGATTAGGCCCGAGAAAGGAAAGAAACTTTTGTCCGAGTGAAAGGGAAGCTTGTAGTTCATTAAGCGGTGGAGGGATTAGCCATGTCGAGGGCTCCGCTCTGAAAAAGGGCTGGAGACGGCCCGGGGAGGGGAGGTCTCTCTGTAAGAACTTTCTTCCTTTTCTCTTCTATTCTGCGGGTCTTTAATGGCTTCCCCGCGGTGGGGCACGGCGTAAGTAGGGGATCCTCGTCTTATTAGCAGGCTTTCAGCCCCCCACCTCCTTCCACCCCGCATCTCTTTATCATTCTGCCAGTTCATTACGGGCCCCGGCCAAGACTTCACTGGCTCGGGACTAAGCTAAAGAGAGGGAAAGAAAAGGGGGTGGGGGGAGGGACGGGGACGCAAAGCAATTAATTTGGGAGCATTCAGGCCTGAGAATGTAGGCCACTCCAGAAGAAACGGTCGCCCCAAAGAAAAGAGAAAATACGAACCTTTGACAATGTTTTCTTTCAAGGTTTTGGCTACTGTTGCATAAAACCCTCCAGAGCTTTGATTTTTGCCAGTTCTAATTTGCCCGCACCAAGGAGCTTCTCCATAGAAAAGTTCTCTTCGTTAGGAGATTTCAGACTTTCCCTCGATTCCTAAATGCTCCTGCTTTGGAGGCAGAGGAGATTTTTTATTTTTTAGGTATCTATCCATAGTCTCTTGGGGCCAAAACGTGAAGTTTGTGTGCAGCTAAATTCCCTCTGTCCTTGCCGGAAACCTCGGTTGAGTATTGGCCAGTATAACAGGCAAGTGAAGGCTCCAGGGTTGCCTCCTGCTGTTCCTACGGAACATTCCTTTGGCCATCAAAATAGTTCTTGTTCTTTCAGGGGAGTACGATCGAATGCAGAATTACTGCAGGTTTAGCTGGCACAGGGAGGGAGCTCTCCAGGGAGCCCGCTGCGCTTCCCTTGCACTAATGCTTGGAAATCCAAGAAAGGGTTTTGTGGCAAAAATACGTTTTTAGACACCAATTCTGGAGTGCAAACCTCTCCTTCCAGAGGTCTGAGGTCACCACTCATTCCTCATCTGGACTGAGAGCTTGGGAATAAGGATATCTCCATGTGGCTGACGGCAAAATAGTTATTCCGGAACCAACTCCAAGCACAGATGCTCTCAGAGCTATTTCCTCTGGAGCAGTGGGAGTTTTGGTGGGCCTGGAGGTCCGGTCTCGCTGCCTCACCATGCCAGCCTGCGTACATAAAGGCATCCAAATCATTTAGCTTAATGAAAGAGCCAGAAATGAGTAATATAAAAAATACCTTCGACTAGGAGCAAAAAACCCCATCAAGTTACAAGTTCCAGGTTTTTTTTTTTCACCTGTGTGTACCCTCTTGTGATTTCCTGGCCAGTAAAGGCACACCAGTGAGCACACTGGTATGGATGAGGGGATATACAGCTGACCACTAGGCAACTGAGGCATTTTCCAAAAATATTTGTGTAGATGGAGGTGGGCTGAAGATGAAGGAGTCTGTTTGAGATGAGACTGTGCTGCATCTCCTGTAAAGCCAGCCATGTTTCTGTGGGCTTGCATTTCTGTGCTACCTGCATTCACCGCATCATTGAAATAATCAGCATATGCTGCATTTCCACTAGAGCTGAGCCACAGCTGAACAACTCGCATGTCAGTTTAACTAAAGAAATCTGGGCTAATTTTTTGCTGTGTTGTTGCCTAGTTTTGGGTGCCAGTGCATTTGCTGTAATCTGTCTGGCTTCTTCAAAATTCATCTACCCGTTTGTTCACGGTCTTACACGGCGTAGAAGAACAGTGTTCACAAATCAGTGCAGGAGCTCTCTGTTACTAGGAGAAATCACAATTCAAATATTTATTTTACAAAAATTCCACGGTAACACGCTGACATTTGATTGCAGACAAATGTAAAGGTGTGTCGATGTAAGGAGGGGTGTAAACACAGTGGGGGAAAGGGCATCCACGCTGTGTTGGCACAGCTTAATTTTACAAAATGGGCTAAATCTGGGATGATCATGAGATCGTTAGACTCCTAGTGGGAAAGATGAGAGGAAGCCTGGAAAGGCTGGGACATCGGCCACACCGCTGGCATCTCATTCTGTCAAACACAAGCAGCTTTTAGTCATACCTCAAAGGCTGCAGGAGGACTCAGTTGCTTTAAGAAGAGATGAACTGGTTTTGCTGCTACTCCATGCTGCCTTTCATGCTCTGCCACAGTGCTTCTGGGTCTCCTGGCCCACTCGGAGGACCCCGGGGGCCCTGCATCTTTGGGAAATAACCTTTTCCAGTGCTGCGAAGGGCAGCAAAGACGATTTGCTTTGCACTGACCTGTGGTTAGAAATGTCAGTGCCCAATTCTTTGCTCAAGCATTTGTTTAGCAGCCGAGTTGCCCTATCCGAGGGCAAGATTTAGGCACGTAAACTGGATGTGTTATCAAGAATGCTCTCTCCACTCATTTTCTTTATTTTCCTTTTCACTTCCTTCTTGGCCAAGGTTAAATCAGAGCTCTCGTGGGTTCCTGCTGGAATGACTGGAGAATGTTTCTTGATATATTCCAAACTGTTTTCCAGCAAAGGCTGCCGGTATGAGGCACTATAAACACCAGCACGAGGTTCATACTGGCAATCAGCAGCTCCGACTTCCAGTATTTTACCACAGCGTGAGCCATAAAACAGGGGGTGGTGGGTAAATTGAGAATAAATTTGTGGTGGGTAGAGCTACAGGCAACATCTGTCTTTCCCATCAGTGCAAAGGCAGAGCAGCTACCCTTTTTATTTTTAACAACTTTATTTGCAAACATGTGATATTCCACTGAATAAGAGGTAGTCAGTTAAATGGATGTTTTGGGAAGTTACTCTCCTCCTGGAGTCTGGTCTCAATGGAGTGAGGCTGAGCTGTGCCCTGAACCTGAGCCCACGTCGCATCCCGGGCTGTCCCTCCTGCACAGTTCTGGGACACGTGTTTTGATGCAGGGAGAAAAGTTGGGTTTTAATTGTGGATGAAGATAATCAGTTAGATAAAACGACAACCCACTCGGGTTTTAGCACAGAACTCATACTGCATTTTTTCAGTGATTACAACCCAAATCTTCCCCTGTCTCTCCTCCCCACCCCCATATGTGTATTCATTGGTATTTCTGCATTTTGGTCTGGTCCACAAGCAAAAATGCTGAGCAGTAATAAAAATCAAGGTTAATGTACCATAATATTGGGTCAAGTGACTTGTAAAAATTCTTGCTTTAGTTTCGATTAGTTCAGAACTTTTTGCAGCAAGATTTGCTATTGCAAAATGCTCTTATGACAGCTTTTAATTTTAGAAATGTTGAGAATCTCTTTGGGAACTATTTTTAGTTTGTCTGCTCAAGTATGCTAGGGCTTTTTATTTTGGTCTAATTATTGCACACATAGTTTTGCTTTAATTTTTTTTTTTATTTCATGACATGGGATTATTTTTTCTGAGTGAAACTCAAACATATTTGGTTGCTGATGTATATATTGAAAAAGTTTGGAGGCAGGAATCTTGGGGCCAGAACTGAGTGTTTCTCAAGTTAATTTATATTCAGCTAAGGCATGATCTAACTGTGGTAGTTATTTGGGATACATTCACGTGGGTAGGCCCTCAGATTAATTTGTCAGATGCCCTGGGTCAGTGCTTATTTGTCGGGATTTTATGCAAACCATAAAGAAGCAGTTAGTTGAAGTGTTGAAGCTGACTCCCTGCAGAGAGGGATGCTTTGCTCCATCCTTTTTTTCTGATCATCTGTCCCCTTCTGTTGTTTTGGGTAAATCTTCTCCATGCATCCCAGCTGCTGAATGACAAATCACAGCAAATCGCCTTGCCTATTTTTTGGTCACTTACTACCTAGAAAGTAACTTCCATCATTATTTCAAATTATCCAATTGCCCCATTTCAGTTTTTCCTTCACTAAAATCTTGATATTCACAAGGCTCATTGCCACACTTTAGAGGCCAGTTTAGGAAAATATCAGCACGCCTGTGATTTTATGAGGACTTCACACTGGAGAAATTGGATATATTTGTGTCCTTGTCAGAATGACAAGGGCTGAAATGCATGGAAACATTTTAATCTAGTATGTTAATGGTTCTTTTCCTGTCTCGGAAATGTCTGTTCTCTGCTCAGGCAAAAGAAATAAAATGCAAAAAAAAAAAAAAGTTATGAATAATGTCTAATTGAAAAGCCGTCCCTGGTTTTAGATCTTAGAGCAGAAATTAACCATGACAGCTGCTCCTGGAAGGTATTTGTCAATGCTATTATGCAGAATTCTGAAAAATGCCATTTTTTCCTGGTAGACTTTTATCAGGAACAGTTATGTGTTTTGCCTAAAGACTATTACTTCTATTGTTTTTGAACTTTACACCAGACATACTCTATCACAAAAATAATCACTTGTCTTGCGACAAAATAAGCCGTTCCATTTCTTTCTTTTTTTCAAGGCACCTCATTATCAACTTTGGAAGGAAGTTGAATTTATAAAAAGATAAGTCATGTAAATAAGCTGGAAGAAATCTAATGAAAGTCCTTTGTCTTCTTTGGCAAGCACAGCTCCATAAAACCGTGATTCTCCTTTGAAGCTTCAATTACCTGACTTAGCAGAGCTGGAGCAGGGGAGAAATGGCTAATATTTCTGAACAATGTGCATCTGTGTATGTAAGGGGAAGTTATTACCTTTTGGGAGAAAAAAAAAAAGTCTGAGCACGTTTACAGATTGCAGTTTTATTGTTTTGGCCAGCTGCTTAGAATCACAGGATGAAATTTATCCCTGATGTGTCTCCACTGCAAGCAAGCGGAGGAGCAGGGCCAATAAATGCTGTCTCTTGAATCACTCCATGGCAACTGCACCAGAGATGCACGTGCCCCATTCCCTTTCTCACACGCACGTGGGTGCGCGTGGGTGCAACTCACACTTGCACCCACTCATGTGTTTGGGGCCCCAAATGCTGCTTTTATTTTGTGCGCATCAGAAATGCCTTGCATTGCTCCCATGCTAGTGCTCCCTAGACTGAATTGCACAGGGTCCTTTCTGGTGTTGTTTGCCACCATGTTTATGTTGGTTCTTCCCATTTCAAGGTAAACGTCAAGTTTCTCTCGCTGTTTTTTGGGTATGCCTCAACCACTGACTTCAGTTTAATGAAGTGATGACAGATGCAATTAGCCTAGATATCATGGGGAGCAGCATCCACCTAGCCATGGAGGTGTGAAGTCTGTGTGTCTTATCATACTGTTAGAGTAAATCAGAATAACTGAGGAATCCCAAGTATTTGAGTAAAATCGCCCCTGCTGAGCCCTGTGCTGTTGCAACTAAATTTCTGCTGCCTGAAGAGCTTCGTCCAAACTCAGCCAGACTCCAGGAATTGCCATAGAGAGCCCTAAGACGTGCAAGGCAGTAAGACCTTTCTGCCTTCTCCCAAATGACACAGAGCCACACACTTTTTTATTCTTCAGTCAAGCATTCAGCTGATGTGCCAGTGAGTTGTATACATGCAGCTTGCCACGGATTTCTTACAAATTATTTTAATCCTTCTAAAACTCCCCCATTGTTCTGGGTTGTATAAATAACCTAAAAAATGAGGGCTAAAAACATGGATTTTCTGTTCTTCATTGGAATGCTACTCTGGAGTTACTGAGAGGAGAATTTGACCTGCTGTATCCGTTTTTGCAGAGTTCAAACTGTAATTCCAGGCCAGATTCTAATCTGCGCCTCTCACTCATATTTCACTGAAGCTCTCAAAAAATACACATACTGTGGACTGAAGTGCAGCATTGCAGGCAGCGAGTGACTATTATCTGGCCTGAAGGGTCTTCTGGAAATTAAAAAAAAAAAAAAAAAAGAGATAGCGATCAAATTGCTGAAGTGAACAACTGATGGGTGTTTTAAGTCTTTAATTTGTTTTCCTTTGCTTGGAAAAGCAGGCCACGTTTGTCTTTAGAGCAAAAGGCAGTTATTGATAGTGCTACTTAAGTGAGCAAAATAAAATGCTTGCAATGACAGTTATCAAAGGTTAGGTCCCTAGAGATAAAAAGCTTTTGTGTGCATGTGCACTCCAAACCAAATCTTTGTATGGGCCTACATAAAGTATACAACAATGTGCTTCCCTTCTGAACTTTTTTGGGACATGGTATGGAAAGACTGTAGCAGTCTTCATGAAGTCAAATCCCAGATGGGTATTGGTTTCAAAGGGAACGATGACTAGCCAGTATGTTAAATATTTTAATTCAGTAAAGCCTCCTGTTCTCCTTGATGTTTGCTAAAGTTACGTTCAGCAGCTGTAGAGGAGAATGTGCAGAAGAAACCGAAGGAGAATCCTGTGTCCTCTCCTCTTGCCTAACCAATAAATTTTAGCACTGAGTAGGCAGGCGCAAGCCCTCCTCACCTTGGCCCTTGGGGTTGGGAGATGAGCAGCAAGGGGGTTTCAGATGGAAGCGGAGCTGCAAGCAGCTGGCCCAGGTGCCACTGGTGCTCCGAAATGTCACTTTAAAGGCTATTAACATAGTGAAGGCTTTTGAAGGCTACGGAACTGTTTGTAGCATAATCCTCCTGCTTTTCTCCTGGAGCACTCTGCATGTTGTGCTAATAGACACTTGTGTGGATGAAGCCCATGATGCCCGTAGCTCTGGAGAGAAAAATTGCAATAGATGCCTTAACGGCACACCGTTGCAGATAATTACTCTTTGTGCTGTAAATCTGATACAGGCAGGCAAGTTGCACCTGACCTGTCCCATTTTTAGGTAGACTTGAATTTTCCTGGACTCCAGGGTTATCTGGATCTGGACAGAACTTCTTGAAAGACAAGAAATTATTAATAGTAGAGGTGAAGTTTTTTTCGGGGGAAGGGTTTGTCTTGAACTTCTTCACATTGCCAATACTTTCTGCAGTATTAGAGAACAATCCTTTCTGCAATATTAGAAAGATGCTTGCAAACGATTTTTGGAGAAAGGGACTGGTCAGCCAGTACAACAGCCTTTCCTCCAGAGCAACTGGTTTTTGGTTTCTTTTGCTTTCTTCTGCAATTTTTGAGTTCTGTAGAATTTGCCTAATCTTACCTTGCTTGAACTGTGAATCAGAGTCTTCAGACCTGCTAGATTATCCCAGCAGATTTAAGGCAAATCTTGATTTCTCACTGATGCCCCACTTCTCTCTGAGCACTTACTTGGCTCTGGGCTGTCCTGCTTGGTTAGACTTGAGTGAAGGAGGCAGGTATTTACTTCTCATGCTGACTATGCAATGGTTAAGACATAAGAAAAAGAACCTTCTTTTCTGTTTTGCTATTTGTGAGCCTAGTTTTGCTACTGAAACGTTCTCAGCTGTGACTTTGCGCTACAAGTGTCTCTGCTTTTATGTTCTGTAAGTTACGAGGCGTTTAGCTCATTTTCCAAGAGATTTCCAATCTCCCTTGCTTTTCACAGGGTGAAGCTCAAATGTGTCATTATGCACTATCCCAGTGGCCAGTTAAATAATTTTTTTCTTAATGACAATTTTTTCAGTGCTGAGTATTTGATCAGCTTGTTTCTTTTCATTGTAATTTATTGCCAGTTATGTTTTCCTTGCTCAGAAGCAGTGATGTATGACATAGAAGCCAGCTCTCCCCTCTTTCACAGGCTACATTTGTCAACTGTGCTCACTCATAGCTGCTGCCATTTTAATAACCAGTTCCTGCTCTTAGGTCTTGAGGGTGTATGATTAAAAAACCCAACAGCTGAGACACGCAGTGAAATGCAGTGATTTTACTGGAGAAGACAACCCTTCAACCTATTTTTCACCTTGGGGAAATGGCAAAGGTGGGATGTATTACAGTAGTTGTCCAGTCTCTCCTTGCGTGGACTAAGGCTGTCTAGACAAATTCTCACCTTTCTGAGACTAGTTGATGCCTGCTCAGTTTCAATCAAACAGCATTTCATCTGTTCCCACTGAATCTTGCCTCCTTGTCTCTGTTGCAGGATTGTCACCCTTTTGTCAGGTGAATTGCCCGTGCTGGAGTGGCTTCACACTGTCCACCATTTCCAGAGGGTGGAAATTCTTTGTTGCTGAAGGCAAAGCACTTGCCATTTCCTCAGCTCTGGTAGGCAGGAGGGTTGGATAGGTTCCTGAGAAATATGCTTTGTGGCCATGGCAAAGATGAGTGACTTGTTTTTAGAAATCATAAGCACAGAGAAGCACTTAGGGCCAGGTGGTGTTTATCTTACATGGGGTGGTCTCTTTCCCAGTAGCACATGGGAACACACTGGTGTACTGGCTCATTTGGTGGATGATGTTGGAAGCTTGTCCTTTGGTTAGATGACAGAAGCACAAACCAGTGTCTAGTTATCTACTGTGTGCAGACAAGTATATAACATATTTTGAAAATATAGTTTCCCTTTAAAGCAACAGTTGTAATAACCCTAAGAATAAGATCTTTCTGGCACAAATTGCCAATGGGACCACTGACTGTGCATACAGATCAGGATTTATCATAAGGCCTACTAGTTGTTAAGCTCAAAAAAACCCAAGGTGTAGATGAAATCAGGTATCAGTGAACTCACACAAATAACCTACATAATATGTGTTGTCCTAAGGCAACATGTTATTTAACAAGTGGATTTGCATCTTTCACTGCCTCTGTTTGCATTGCTGCTGCTAACTAGGTATTTCGCCTTCCCATCCAGTAATACCCCTGCACAGCAAAGGTGTGATTTAGATTAGGTTTCAGGCAGAAACTTTGAAGGGTGGAGGTGGTAATTTTATCCATTTTTTTTCCCGGGTAATTTATATTGTTCCTTTTACTGGGGCCTTCTACAGCTTGTGCTTTCCATTGTTTTTTTTTTTTCTTTCTTTTTTTTCCCTGTGGCATTGCTTCTGTCTTGTCGATATAATCCCTTAATACATGATGAAGAACACTTCAACACTTCAGCAAGATGCCACTGGAGAACAGTTTCAGGTTTTTGGGTCTTTCAGTGTTGCTCACATCCATCCTTAAACATTAATGTTCTTCATCCATTCTACTTTGAAGCCAATGAAACATTTTATTTGGCTTTGGTGTGCTTTGATCAGGCCTGTGATAGTTGTATAAGGTTGCTGTTACACTGTACAGGTGGTTGAAAGGAGTTTGTCGTTAGCCTTTTCTCTAAAGGAATACCAACATTGCTCTTAGTTGTTACTAATTTCTTGTAGTAGGGTCCTGTTGCACAACTGGTTGTGGACAGTTAAGCAACCCTTGCCCAAAGAATATTTAATCTTAGTAACAGCAGACAAGGCAGAATTAATATTACCATGGGTAAAAAATTGAGCCAGTAAGAGGAGTAAATAACTTGCTCATTTATATTCAGAGGCAGTGGGGAGAGCTAGGAAAAGATCAGCTCCTCTGTACCTTATACCTGTGCCTTATCCTTCCACTGGTTGTTGTTCTTGAACACACCAGCTACTCCCATTTCAGACCAGTGGAAACAGTGTATGCGTCCAAAAGCAGAGTCTGGCCTTTTGTATTGGAATCAATTTGCCCATTGCTATGGAGTAACCACAGAGAAGCTGTTTAACAGTACAAAACCCACATTGTATATGAGATTAGGACAGGAAATATGGGATTGCAAGTTGAAACTGCATGGTAAATTTAAGTGAGTTATACTCACTGACTAAAACAACATGCCTGTCTCTCTGCATCTGTGTTTGTACCAGAGAGGCTTGCAATTTGGCTGTATTTACCCTCATATTATTCCCAGTGGGTGGGAACTATTGCTCCTGGTTTCACAGACGAGGTCCTGGGCCATCAGCAGGGAAGGTCACCTGCCCAGGAGTAGTGAAGAGCCTAGAACCTGGCCAGTGCCGTGCTCTCTGCTCCACTAGTCCCCCTTGAAGGTGAGGACAGGGAAGGGGCTTTAACAGCTTTGAGATAACAGCTCCCTGAAAGTCTCTTCTGAGACATGTCTCCTGCACAACGGTCATATGGTGTGTTTATCTATAGACATGGGTATGTGTTCCCCAGCTTTACTGCCTCCAAATTAGCTTTTTAATAATTAAAAAAAAAATCAGTAGCTAAAAAATGCTTTTTCACTTTTCTTATGTTTTTCCTTTTCAAAAAGGACAATTGAAAAAAAATTATCTACTTTCAGAGTTGTTTTTTTTTCTTTTGATAAGATTAACATATCATTTATAAAGCATAAAACAACGTATGTTTTCCATTCAGAAGGCAAAAACACAATTAGTGTAATGAATAATGAGTAATTAACCCTTCTCGTCTGGAGGAGATAACACATAAGACCCATTGTACTACTTTCCCTGTGATATGAAGTGGTATTAATCCAAGCCAAACATTGAAGTTTTACAATTGCAGTTGTAGCATTTTTACAGCCAGAGCAGAAGGCTTCTGAAATTAAGGTGATACTTAATCTTCCTAAGACTGCTGGGCACCAACAAACCACTCATGCTATAGAAAGGAGATAGCTGCCTTCTGCTCGGCTTTATACAGAATTAATGGCACACCTCGGTTTCTGGGAAGTTTCCAATGCAGTTTTCATTTGGAATATCTGGTCAGTTGAATAACATGTAGCTTAGAAATAAAATAGCAGCAATTTTCTGCTTCATTTAAAGCATAATCCTAAATTCTGCCAACTTCAGCCTGGAAATTCAATGGAAAGATTTCAGTATGGGACTTTGTGATTAAATGTCATGTTATGAAGTCTGTTTTGCATCTCTGACAGTGTGCTTGCATTAGCGCTTACTCGTGAAGGGGCAACATGGTGCATCACCTTCTAGACAGCTTCTCTAGAGAGCCATGCTAGCTGCAGGTCGGGCAGTTGACTTTGGCCAGGCTATCCTTAGGGATTGATGAGCTTTATGTAGACTGGGCCAGGACAGTGTGGGCAGGTTTGAACGGAGGCAATGGAAATCTGCTCACTGAGCTGAGCAAACTGGGTTGTGCAGGAGGGGCAGCTCTCTCTGTTATGAGAAGTTCTTGCGGAAGAGACTTCTTGCAGTTTGAAATGCTGACAAATTATGGTTACTCCAGCCAGAAGTCAAATTAAGGAAGATTCATGTGGAGGCTGATATAGTTTTCCAACGGTATAATTTTTTGAGTGCTCAAGGAGCAAAGCCAGCACAGTTAAACCTTGCTATCCTGCTGTGTTAGCTCAAAGGGGACTTGCCAAATCACCCTGACATTCCTGCCCCTCCAAGGGAGCATGTGGGAGTCTGCTGGGGCTGCGCTCGTACAGGTTTCAGGGCATGTAGGTAAGTGGGGTCTCTAGCCCTCGGAAATGCATCAGACAGCAGATCTTAGTCCAGGAGTTTACTGTAAAAACAGTGACTAATCTCTACCCAGATGTGGTTGGTTTGGAAGTACACGGGGATATGTAATCAGATTTCCTTGCAACAGGCTGGTGATTGTTCAGTGAGATACTGGGCCAGTTCATTACGCATCATGCTGATACAGGAAAGTCCTGATTGCCTTGAGCACGTAGAGATCCAGTGACTTCAGCGGGGACATGTAGTCTCTCGAGCCTATTTTTTCTTATAGAAAGAAAACCTCCTACATTCGAGGAGTTTACCTTTTTTTTTGAACAGGAGTGGATCCACGGTTTCTTGTTTTTCAGACTTTCATAGTCTGAAAGTTTTAGTCTTTCATGGTTATAAGACTTCCTGCATCATAGTGCTTAACATAAGGATTTTTTTTTCAGCTTGTGGATCCCCAGCATTTCCAGCAGAAATACAGACAAAACTCTATCAAAAACATTGCAGAAGCATGGCTGCTGCTGGTTGGCTTGTCCTCCTCAGTTACCTTCCCGAGGCCTTCAGACGTAATCATGGATCTGCAAACCACAGGTTGAAAACCTGTGCCATGTCGCAGGGCTGCTCCCAGGGGCTTACTTCTTCTCTTGGAAATTCTGGTTTTACTCAAAACACTCTTCTCCTTGGTTGCCTCTTGCTCCGTTCAGTGAGTCTCCTTCGGCGCAGCCCCTCTCCAGTGTTCCTCCCATCCCACTGCCATGGTGCTGCCTTTATTCCTGGCCGAATTACCGAAGCCTTTCCTCCTCCCCGCAGCTTTCATGCGTCCCAGCGCGGGGTTTACCCCAGGCTTCCCATTGCGTAGGGAATCTGTGCTGCTGCCAGATGATACTTGCAGTATATGCTGCGGGTGATTCTCTCAGCCTCTGGAATGAATTATTTTATTGCTGCCAGGTTGTCAGAGAAATCAGCTTGAAAGCTGAGCCAGAGAGCAATCCTGGGAGCGACCAGTTCAAAGTGGAAGCGAGTCACCATCGAGCAAAATAAATAGGGGAAAGCATCAGCTGGATAATATGAGCGCTGTTTTATAAGGGAATTTCAAAAGAACCAATTAGCCTTCAACAGGGAACCAGGTCTTATATTTAAAGCTTGTAAATATACAAATCATGACATTCTAATTAAGCATTGTTGTTTGCCAGGTTTTATTTTTTAAGTGTATAGTTTTCTGTTTAACTGCCGTTCTTGAAAAGATTTGGCATGGTCTGGGACATTTTTCTCTTCTTGGTTACCTTGCAAGGAATTTGCATTCCCGCTCGGTGCCTGCGCTTTGGTGTGCGTGCTGCCACTGAAAAGGCTGTGAGCCATAAATAAAAGAACAATATGACCACAAGTACCCCCTGCAGAGGGAGAAGAAAGACATGAGTAAAATAATATGCCAGAGAAAATCGTAGACCAGATAATTTATCCACCCCTAATTATATCTGTGCCAGAATGAGGTATTTCAACTAGCAAGAAAAAAACTCTTTTTCTTTTTTTTCCTAGTGATTTCAAACCATTGGCCTATTACAATTTGATTCAGTTTTAGTTGGCTCTTTGTCAAGAAAAAAATCACTGAAGGTCACTTATGAGCACTGCAGAATCAACTGCATATAGGTTTCTGAAGCAGAAAGACTATTTTTTCATGCGTTTCTGACACTTTGAGCCATTCAGACTCCTACGTCTTGAAAGAAAATACATCTCAGGTGTCACATTAATCTGGTTGGTATGAGTTTATGGCTTGCAAATTGCTGATTTTGGATATGGACGCCTGGTCCATTTAAATGACCTCAGCATAAATAGTAATAATAGTGGTGCAGTCTTTCAGAAGACGAGACAAAAAGTTGTGGTTGTAAAAACAAAAAGATATCCCAGAAGCAGGAAATTTAATATTATTAGTGAAAACAGAAAGAATTATTAGGAATGTTTTCACACGATAGAGTTCTTCATTCAGGACATATTATCAGGGGGGCTGTAACAAGGGGGTCTTGCCGAATCTTTTTTTCCCGACCGCGTCTGCAGCACTGTGAGCATTCCTCCGCTGTATAACCTATGATGTAGTTGTAACATTTGCATGTAATCTGTCAGGCAGGGCCTCTGCTATAGAGCGTGGGAGTTTCGGGCCGGTGGGATTTGTAAGGCTACAGATGCAGAAGTTGAAGTCAGTCAGATTTGAGGCATGGGTAGGGGTTTCCCTAGTGTTAGAAGGAGTCAAGAGCAAGCCCTGAGTGCACTGCAGGCTGTGCACAGGATATTCTCACAAGGTTTCCATTTTCAAGGTTTGGATGCCTTTTGGCATTGGAGTGCTCCTTTTAAGCTGATCCTCCACAATTTTTCAAGGTTCACCCACAAGTCATAATTACCCTAGAGGATAACAGCACATGGATGCAATGAAATGCATTCATAAAAGTGCTTGTTTTTGCATTGATGGGGCTCTGACTGCTTGTTATCTCTGAGCATGATTTAGAGGGACATAAATGTAGCATCTAAGCCTTACACATTCATAACTCCTTCCATCAAAAAATCCCAAAGCATTTTACACACAGATGTAACCAGATAATACGTCCTGTTGTCTGTGTGGCATCTCCAACATTGGTTATCATAATTCTAAACCATATGCCAGGGTCTAGAGTATTCCCTGAAGTATTTTATATGGGAGGAATACATGTAAATAGAATATCTGGCAATCTATGAATGGCTCACAGGATTTTAATCAACTGCACAGTTTTAAAATTGGCATTTAAATCCCTCTCACATCTGTTGTTTAAAATAGCCAACAGCGTGTGGGATACATTCAGTATGCAATATTCCTATGAGTATGTTAATAATAGTATACATTATCACAGTAAAAAATAAGGTGTGTAACTGCAGTGCTCATTAGAGTATTTTTAGGTTTTGGAGAAAGCACTGTTTAATAGTAAAAAATTAAATAGCCCCCCCAATAATACTGGGATATATTATCTGTATTTTGAATAGAGGACTTAAACGTTCCCATTTGCACCCTTGGTGCACACTGTGGCTTCCAGTGCTCACCAAGAGCAGTCCTTATGGAGTAACTCACATAGAAAGCTCATAAACTGCACCTGCTTTAGCTTCTAAATATCAAAGCAGGTGAAATACTACTTCGCAAAGGTTGTTTATGGATCTTCTAGGCAAGGTCACAGGTGACAGCTAACTCTGGTTAGGTGTTCGCTAGCTCTGGTTCTTTGACAAGCACTGAGTTCAGACTGCAGCTCTAGTCTCTCTTCTTAAGGAGTTTGTATGGTCTCCCTGCCTGTGTTCCCATTCTGCCAAGCAGTATTACTCACGCAGACCCTCTGCCACTCTTTCTTCGTCTCAGTGAAGCCTTTAAAAGAAGTTCAAGGTATGAAGTCCACTAACATGGGGTGTGTTGCATCTCTGACTGTAGAGGGTTCTGAGCGTTGGGGAGAGCTGCACTCTCACTCTCCAAAAAATGCAGTAACTCTGCGACTGAGCACCCAAAATCTGTTGAATTCTACCTAAAAACACATCGGATTTCACATGTTTTCTTAGGTGGCTCCTGTCTATTGTCTTTTCTGGTACTACAACTTTTCTGGTTGTTGTTCTCATACACTGCTGGTCATGTGCTAGGACAGACATTTAAAAAAAAAAACACACAAAAAACACAAGGGAATTTAATTTCATCCCACAGGAATGACTGTACTACACTAGTCATTGTTTTGAAGTATGTTTTAGAAATTTGTAATGACAGCATTGGGTTTATATAGTTAATTGTGGAGCAACCATTTTTACAATTTGTGTTTTACCCCACATGGAAAGCTATAATTTACTCCAAGTAATTAGGTTAGGTTTAATTTTGGCGAGACATAGGCCCATATTATCCAGTGTAATATACTGTAATCCTCACGTTAGGTAGGGTGCCAAGTATTCCGTTTGTTTTGGGAGCCAACAAAATTGCCACTTGCCCAGAGTTGTTCTTGGACAGAATTGTGAAAGTGGTAACATTTTGCTACTTAAACCCATTTATTAGTCTGACAATAACCCAGAGATATATGTAGCATTCATTGAACATTATGTAGAAGGTGTATGGCACTTCACTAATGAAATATGTGTTTAACAGCATATGAGGGCAATGTTGAAAGGCTTGGCATCATCAGAAACTGAGGCTACTTTCTATCTTTCGTGATTGGACCCCAAAATCTCAGTTTCTTTAACTTTAATTTGTCATGCTATAAATTATAATGAAAGTATAAAAAGAGATTAAACCACTGTCATATTGCTATTACACTACTGCGTATCAGTTTGTTAATAAAAGATAAATCTAAGTTTAAAAAAAAAAGAGTAAGCTAAAAATTGTTTTTCCTCTCTACTCTTTCAAATGCCTTTCCTGTACTTTCTACCTTAGTGGTTTACCTGTCCTTTAGAAAGTCCATTTATCAAAAGATATTTGAGTATATAGTCATAGGGTGGTGGCTGTTGAGGGGCTGACAGCTGCAAATTACATGATTTTTTAAATCCATATTTATTACATATATGGACTGTTTTATGAAATAGTTCTCTTTTGAAATCTGAGAGGAAGGATTCCTTAAAAACATTTTGTGCCTTACTGAATATAACTAACACCTTAGACACTGAGATTTTTATATGTGCTGTAATGTCCAATTAAAAACCGTCATGCTCTGCTGATTTCTTAGCACTTTTACCACTTATAGATGCTGTTATTTCTTGAAATCAAAGTTAAAACATAGTACGCTAGTGATGGATCTTAATGAGATGTGATTTTTTGCCTCAAGCAAACACACATGGGGCTCACTTTTCTCGTTAAAGATGTTAAGCAGCAGTCGTTTCTGAGAGTTTGCTGCATACTGCATAGGATGTTCCATTCTCTTCCATAGGATATATATTTACTTTTCTACCAGAAGACTATGAAATATGTAAGCCCATAAAGAATGTTTCAATAATTTTCATACTGGTTTTGAAGAAACAGCTGGATCCACATTCCTGTCTGTAAAGTCCAGTATTGCAATTCCCAGTTCATCATGATGGATTGGGTAATTCCACACTAAGGAATTAACTCAGTGTTTGGAAGGGACAGGATTGTACAATTGATTATTTTTGTTTGATTATAAATGCCATCCAAAAATAATTCCTGTACTCAGTCACTGACATATATGACCTCTCTTTCCTTCCAACCCCTCTGGAAATTTCTTTGTGCTGGCTATTTTGACCATGTGAACATTCACGGGGCTAGAACATTTATCAGTGATGTTCCTACACATCTTGGTGAAGGAAATAATAAACATCGATCAGTGTTACTAGGAAGGGGATTGATAGAGGTATAACTTTATGTGGGGAACAGCAGCTGTGTAGTGGTTAAAATAGAAGGCTGAGAGCCAGGTCTTATCAGTTTATCCTCAGCTCTGCTGTTAGCTTCTTCTTATCATTAACCTTGCATTAGTCCTTTCAGTGGCATGCCTCCCTCCCCCAACCCGAAGCGATTTAGGATTGTTGAAGATGGAATTTTGGCCTATGTTCTTGGGTGGAGTGTTCATACCACCTCGCTTTTGGCACCCACTGTACGTGGCTGAAGCCTCCTCCATCATCCCTTTCTAGTCAGGGAAGAGAGGTAGATGTCAACCTGACCTTCTTTTCGTTCTTGCTGCTAACTTGGGCACTAGAGTTAAGTTTCTCAAGTAAGGACTGTTTCAACATCTTTATTTGTCAGATAACAATTAAAATCACGTAATTCTTCCCAATGTTTATAATCTTACTATACGTAACTAACAATTTATTATTATAAATAATAAATGCAATAAAATTGTTATAAACTCAGATAGGCTGATTGATGTTATAAATGAAGCTTTGCTTCTCAACTCTATAAAAGTACAAGAGACCCCCATCATTCCCGCAGCAGGACAAAACAACTGGATGCTAAAAAATATGATTCTTGAGGAACAGTAATACATGTGACATCCACTCCATGCCTGCGCTACCCAGGCAGTAAACTCTTTCAACAGAGACTGTCTTTCGTGCTGTGAGTGAACAATATCTAATACACTGGGAACCTGTCTGTAAGGTATCCTTGATACAAGTAACAATTAAAAAATACTATCAAATATTATCAATTTGTTCAAGGTCTGGAACAGCTGATTGGTAATTACTGTCTTATTGGTGCTACTATTTCATGCTCAGAAAGTGCCGGTGACAAGACAGAAGCCTAGCCACTCATCTTGTTCTCTGATTTCTTCTGCCTTTCATCCTCTCCAGTAGTAGATCAAGAATATAACTGCAGACTGGTGCCTGCGGTGCAGAGCTCTCGGGACTGCTGTCTGTGTGTGCTGGAGCATGCTGATAAAAAAAGTAACCTCAACAACAACAAAGATGGAAGAATTGTTTTCTTGCCCCCTGTGGAATGGAGACCTGAAGACAGGCAGGAGGTCCTTGTGTCTGGAGGAGTCAGCATGGAGGAAGGCCTGTGCTTGCCTTTCCAATGTAATTGTTATAATGGTAGAGCAGGGAATTGCAGTGGTTCAGTGAAATGCTCCAGCCGTTTCTCCTTGTGGTTCTTTGTGTGGTTACAGCAGGAGATGGGGCGTCCCTGTGTGCAGCTGTGCCATGACTGAGAATGTGTCTCAGATGACTCTGTGGGTAGCAATAGACCACAGTGAGCAAGGGAAGAACTAAACCTTCAGGAAGGCTTCTCCCTCCGCAGCTTTATGGAAAGTGGTTGGGGAAGGAGGGGGAGAAAGAGTTATAAAGGAGGTGCAGATCTGAACCAGATACAGTCATGGAGACAAAGAAGGAGAGGAGAGAGATGAACATAGTACACATGGTTCTTATCCTTCATGGACTCAAAAGAGCTCCATGCAGGAGCTCAGAAGAGCTCCAAAGTTCCTCTGTATGGATATAGCCAATAGGGATTTTTTAAATGGATCTTCAAGGACTCCTTTTTCATGAACAGCCTTTTCTGTTGTGCTTTTTCATTCTTATTGATCATACAGTTATGCTGCATTCACAGTAACAGTGAAGGAGTTACTACAGCTCTCTTTGGGAACTAGATGAGCCAACTTTGGCAAATGAATTTGTAAAATCTCTGGTTCAGCCATCATCAAGTAAAATCATCTAGTTCAGAGCATTATAATTTTAAATGTTCCAAAGATTGAGGGAAATACAATTTCTTTCTCTTCTTATGGGAGACTATTCCATAGTCTAGCAGCTGCCCCTCTTCGGAAGCTTTCACATATGTTCAATTCAAATACTCTCATTATCTTATAATTTGTGTATTAATCTCTTTATATGCCTAAAATAGCCCACTTTTCTGAAGTTTCATCTCTTTGCCTTACACATTTACTTTTCTAAGGAAATATGTGATCCCTTTCCAAACCAAAGGTTTTTAATCAAGCCCAAGCAATAAACCACAGCATTCTTTAGTGGTCTGCAAGAGTGTGGAGCCGGGATACGTCTATGTTGGACTCTCAGCAGAGATTGGAGTATTAAGAAGGAATTGGTGGTAAAAGAGTTAGCTCAGGTGCTGGTAGCAGCTTATGTGCAGCAGTATTAGATTCTCTGTGGGCTGCTAAAACTGTCCAGAGAAGAAGGGCTGGTTTGCTTGTGCTGTTGGAGCTAGATTGGTACCAGCCTGTAAAATAAACTGGCTCTCATATGTCTATGCTACCCCATAGTCCCTCCTTTCATTCTGTGGAAGGGAGCCAAGTCTTTTTTGGTCTTCAAGCAGTCGCTTCTGATATATGTTTACCTGTGTGTTGAGATACAGGATGCAGCAATGACCACCAATTAAGAGCTGTGTCATGTACAGGATTGGACTGTACATCATCATAACTTAAAAATGTGGGTTACTGATCTAGCTGGGGACAGAAGTCTTGTTTCTTCCCTCCCCAGACAGGGCTGTGATCTGTGATCTGTGGAGCCTCTCCAGTGTTTCAGAAGGCGGGTGGGCTGCGAAGTTTTCTTTCGCAGAGCATTCTGCTTACAGAGAGATTCCCAGTGCTGGGGCTGAAGTGAAATTCATGAAAATTTTTTGTATGGAAATTCTCATGAAAATGGCCAGAGCTGAAAATACCAAATAAGCCACTAACACAAACATTTTTTTTTACTTCTGTTTTCAGTAAATTCCAGTATCAATACCTCTGGTTATTTTTGGCCCAGCTGGAGTCAAAGGCAGTAGGCAGTAAAATCTTCAGTGCCCGTTACAGAGGCAAATTTGCTGCCAGTAATCTTTTAGTTTGTGTTGGTCTTGGTTGTTTTTGGGGTTTTTTTTTTAGAAAAGCAGAGTGTTCCTTGGCTATGTGCTCCTCTGAGTGGGTTTCTTCTTTTTCATCTTGAAGGGTTTTGTTTGGCTGGGCCCAAGGAGAGGGGTTTCCTCCATGAGATCTTTTTTCTTCCCTCCAAATATTCCTGATCCTTATGCTTTCACTGTGCCCTTCCAAATAAATTCTAAACACATTTCCTGTCTTTTCACAGCATCAGCACAGTTAATACAGTAGGCGAGACTGTTAATATAGTAGGCAGGTTGAGGAATGGTGAGCATGAGATGAAAGGTTGATGGAGGAACTATGAAAAACATTCAAAATAGTATCTAAGATTTAAACCACATTTGTGTTAGTGGGATGAGTTCATTGGAGTTTTGTGCTGTCTGCCTCTGGCAGAAAGGAGGCTTCAGAGAGGAGACTTGCTAAATTAGACCTCAGTGATTGGAGGAAATTCAGAATTAGTCAAGATGCAGACTTTGCATCTTAATCTTTTTCATGATTTCAAATGAGCCTTGGGATGCATCTGTGGATCACCAGTCCCAAGGGTCCTGAAGTTATAGTTCAGTCCTTGCAAAACCATGAAACAAGCTGAAAAATCACAAGATCTCAAAAATGACTGTTTTGTTCTTTTTCCCCCAAGCTTTTAAGGTGTATTTGTATAGTGGGTTTGGGTTTTTTTAATGATCACAGATGTTAAGAATTGTTATTCAATAACCAAAAAAATGAGATTCTTAAGTAGTTACTTGCCAGGTCCAAGGTCCTCCAGAAACACCTCAAATATCGCAAGATGAGCAATAAAATCCTGGCAGCTGGCAGTGGTAGCTTTCAGATGGAAATCATGCACTAGCCAGTAGGTTGGGATGTGTCTCGCTGGCCATTGGGGGTTAATATCAGCTGAAATTCTAGTGAAATCTGGAGTGTTAATCCACATTAAGGAGATCTGGGCAAAGCAAGTGCCTTAATCCCCACAAACCCAGTCATAAAGCTGTAACTGCCTGCCTACATATATACCTCGTGGACCATTCATCTGGGCATCAGATGAACCAGTCAGGATAGTAGAAGACTCTCTAAAACAAAGTACAGAATTTTTCCCTTGTGTTTCCCCTTAAATTCCAGCAAGTATTAGAGGAAATCCTGAATTTATCTGAGATAAACTACAGAGATCTACTTTTTTGGATTGTACTTACTTTCATGTGTGTTGCTCATCTTCTGTCTACTGCACCGTCAGGATTACTGAAAAATAAGTCCAATAACTTCCCAGTCTAAGTTTATGGTGTGCTCCTACCCCTCAGTTTTACTGGTTAAGCTCAGCAGAACAAGTTCTGATTTAACTCCTAGGAAAGACCAAGACCCACCTCCCACAAGCAACTTGTGTTTTGTCACTCACTGAACATCTGCAGCAGTGAAGGACATTGAGGCGCAAATATGATGTGCAAATATGATGCATCTGGGTAAACGCGAGAGTCAGCTCCTAAAGCTGGAGTTCAGGGAGATCTCTTTCATTCATCCATGGGAGAAGGCCTCATTATAATTGTTCAAGCCTGACTGGATTACATCACTTTCCCCCTCATTTCCCTCCCTCCCCACTTGCCTCCCTCCTTTTATTTACACCCGTTGTTCAGCGGCAGCGTTGAGCAGGGGCTGCCTTAATGATGCATGCTGATCGCTTCATTCGCCGTTGCCCCCCATCGCCTCCCCCAGTGCTTTGAAGTGCGCTCAGGTCTCAGGCTCCAGTTCAGAGGTCATTTGCTTTATTTATGCAAAGCTGGCTCATCTGTGAAATGGGGCTTTCAAGGCCTCTGACATCAAAGACTCCAAAGCTTGCAGGAATGGGCCTTGCATTATAACAAATTAAAGCAACTTTGTGAATCATAGAGAAATATTACGGTCAGATTTTTGCTTCAAAAATTGGGCCATTGTTTTGACTTGAGGATGGATGCTTAGCACATAGTATTGGCCTGAAAACCAGTCATGCCCCTTTGGCTAAAACACGAAGCCTTCGTAGAGAGTCTGTGAGTAAATAAAATTTGATCCTGCCTCAGTAACAGTCTGTGAATATTTCCCATCAGTTTTTCTCAGAGCCGGACCGTTATGCAGAATTTTCCATTTGTTTTAACTTTTAAGAGGGAATGGAACAATTCTGCTATGGTAATAAACAGTAACCATACCCCGCTTATGTGGCACTCGTTGTCCCATAGGATCCTCAAAGTGCTTTGTCAATTGATGGAGTTACATACAGAAATCCCTCTTCTGCAGAAATCCAGCCTGCTTTGGGACAGGGAGTAGACCAGAAAGACCCGCGGCTTGCAACATGTGTAGAGAAAGGACAATTTGGCCCGTGATGCCATGAGCACTGATAATCAGGGCTTCATACACTCAGATGTGTCAAGTCTCCTGCAAAAACAAGCCTGTGACTGCCCCTTTCAGCCTCACCACGCACTTCCCCAGCACAGTGCCAGCTCTCAGTCCTGTGGCATCTCAGTCCTGTGGCATCTCAGACCTAGAAGCCAGCTTGGAACGAGATCCTGAAGCAAAAGAGAGGCAATGGCTGGAGAGCAGCTGGGGATCATGCCACTGGGATGACATTCCTGAGCAACGGGCTGATGCCTCTGGATCCATCCTGGTCCCGTCTTGTATGGTATTTGGAGGTGAAGGGGCTATGCGAATTTGTCCCGTGTCTTCAAGTCTATCACCTGACACGAGATCGGAGCCTTCCACTTCAGGTTTCTCAACCAGCCAGCACGCTTTGTAACACCGTGGAACCAAATTGTACAGCGAGGACACCTAAATCATGTATGTTTTCTTAGCCTCAGATACTCGTGACATAAAATTAGTCAGTGATTATTTTTCAAGGCAGGTTTTCCACTTCGCCTTCCAACTGGCTGCTTTCCTAAGCCCGTGATACTGTCCAAGAAGTCCAGTACAGGATGACCTTCCAATATAGGTCACAGAAAAGGGAGCTTGTAGGAAACTTCAGCAGCTCATCCTTCTTAGCACTGCCTCTTGCAGTAATCTGCTGGCAGCAAAGCTGGCAAGGCAGCATAGCTGGGCCCCGCCGCCCTTTGGCTGCAGGCTGATTTTTTTGTACGTACTTATCACCCTGACCTGCCTCTGTGGGAGGTGACAAGAGCATGAATAAGCAATCGGCTTATTAGGTCATTTTTGAATATAGCTGAGACTCATGTGATTTCTGCTACTAACTCATCCTTTCATATGCTGGTCGTACATATTTGAATGTGGCTTGTTTTTCAGGTCCACTCTCTGTCTAATAAAAATATTGCCAGGCCAGTTGCATTTGTAAAGCTTGAGGTGAAATGCAAACAGCAGGTCTTCAGATCTGGCAGTATTAACCAGACCTTTCAGAGCTTGCTTCGGAGTCCAGGTTTGGGCTGAACCAGATGCCCCTGAACTTTAGGGAAATTTGGCTTTGCTTTCAGTGTCATAGATCCCTCCCTAGGAGCGAGCGGGATGACCGAAGTGTGTTTGTGGTGCAGAAGGATACCCGTCCTTGCTAGCACAGGGACTAGAACAACTGCAGAAATGTTTCCCTACTCTAGGAAACCACTTGATCTTAAAATTAAAAAAAATGAGAAAGTTCTTCAAAACAAGGGAGAGACAGATTCTTTCCATGCAGTCACAGTACCACAGTACTAACTTTGGATGGGGCAGAGGTGGAAGTTAAATCTTGGTGATACCTAAATTAGAGAGGGGTCTTCCATCCTAAGGCTGCTCTTGAGATATCTGTCTCCCACACTACTGTTCCACTTTATGTAATAATAAGCTCCTTTTTGGCTCTCACAGTTCAGGGCTTAAGACACTCACCCAAGGTGCAAGAGGGGAGGTTCAAATCCCTCTCTGAACGCAGCAGAAAGGGAACATGGCCCTGGGTCACTCGCATCCCAGGTTAATGCTTAATCATTGTATCACTGGCTATTCTGCTGCCTCACTCACACTTCGAAGCTTGACCAGAGATTCCTGGGCTTCAGGGAATCTTCCCAAAATGAGCGCTGCTGAATTTCATCCAGTTTCTGGATCTCATGAATCAGCTTTTTTCCTGCAGTTCTCATGTGTGAGCTCATTCAGACACAGTCGCGCTGAAGGTAGGAGCCCAGTTCACTGCATGTTGCAGCTGGAAGGGAGGCTGCTGTAACATCCCTCACCCAGTCGGTAGCTCTGGGGGTGCGAAGGAGTAGTTTTGCTCTACATGAGTTTCCATGTTTATGACACTTGGCTCCCCCACCCGAGGCTTCTGCTATATGTTGTTAACGTTACTACATTCTTAACAAACGTGAAACTGGTTCCAGTGGATCTAAACCAACATGCTCAAATGCATGTGGTTATTTATTTCAGTCTTACTCCTCCACCAAATTATCTATTTCATAGGCTCAGCACGGTGGCGTTAGTTATCCTGATCTCTCCACCCTAAAATGATTTTTTCTGGGTTTGGTAGGTTACTCCACAGGTTTAGCGATTTGGCAGGATAACAACCAAAGAAGCATCTTCAAAGGATCAAACAGATTCAGAGCAATTCTACTTACATCAAAAGCTTGGCAGCGTGTCAAGAGGCGTTGAGAACTCCAGTCAGTCCTGGTGTGTAGGCAGCAGGAGCGCACATGGGCTGACATACTGTAACATGAGGCAGGAGACAAGGGAGGATATACCGCTCTTTGTACATCAAGCTGAGTAGGATTAAGATATAATTGACAGAACATCGCCACTTAAACATCTTAACCACTTTTAAGATATTCGGCAGTTAACAACGGGCAGGAATCCTACGTCTCTGACCACAGATTTTCTTTATTCTCCATTACTCAATATATTTTTCTAATTGTTTTAAGGGATTTACTATGTTCACTGTCAGAGAGCATCGACAGTTTCATTCGTAGCACTGCTGATATTTATGTGAAAAATTGTACAAGTGCCAGAAGATAATCGATTCAGTATTTTGACTGAAAGGAGACAATCTGTCATATGCAAGCCATCATATATAATGGGTATATTTGTATTCCCTGCATTCGGTTTGCCAAGGTTGTAAAAACACATTTGTAAAACGCAGCACACGGGTTGCTCGCCTCCCCTGTACCACAGGCTGCGGGCCAGCCTCGGCGGAGCCCGGGCGGTGCGTTTGCACTCCCGGCGCTGTGCGAGGGTTGATGTTTCCTGAGCGTGACTGCGCTTCGCGCTGCTTCCCTGTGGTCGGGGCTGGGAGCCGGCTGGAGCCCCCGGGAAAGCCTCCGGCGGAGGATGGACAGAGGGGCAGGCGGGGAGGGGCAGGCGGCTGGAGCGAGCTGCCGAAGTAGGAGCACGGCATGCTGCTGCCCTGCAAGTTTTCTTTTCCTCTCGAAGTGACAGCTGCACATTCCTCCGAGGGAAACTGTGCCGAAGTAATCACAAGGAGAAGGGAAAAATCTGGCAGGGGCGAGGGGGGACAAACCCATATGGCATCGCAGCAGCAAACAAGAGAGGAGCATGTGTCGGCATAAAATGCCCCATGCTGAAGAGACAAGATGATTTTCCAAAAATAGTCGAACCTGGATTGATGATGGGGTTAAACACAGGTTCTTCTCTCACAAAGACTGCACACAAGTTTACGCACTAAGCACTGTGTAAGCACAGCCCAACTTCTAAAGAAGCCGTGAAGAGCAGCTCTACTATTTCTGGGTTTTCTGGGGGCCATGCTCATGTATAAGCTGAGATAAGTTTTTCCTCTCTGCCACAGAGATTGCAGCAAGAAATTTCCTCTCTTTTGCTCATGAGACCTTTTTCTTATGGGTTTTAAGAACTGGGCGTTTGGAAGAACTCATTCTTTAGGCCAGATGTTTCCACTTCTTTTGATTTGTTTTTGGTTTTGTTTTTCTTTTTCACCATTGTGGAGCAGGTTCTTATTGAGGTGAACTTTTTCCCAGCCTTCACCTGACCTATCTCTGAAAATAAGACCTCACATACTTGAGTGCGCTTTAGCTGGGAGCTGAGTAGCTCTTGATCAAGATGTTCACCTCAAATCCAGCTGCCGTATGGGGCTGTGCCACCTGCAGAGCACAAGATTAGCCTTGGGAGAGCCACGCTTTACCACGCCATCACCTGTAGGTGCCCGAAGTCCCTCAGGTGGACCTCCCTCCTGGTGTGATGCATTGCTATAAGCGGATGCTCTGAGCCGAGCACTTGTGCAGTAAAGGTCAGGCTGTTACTGGAGAAGGAAAAAACTTCACGTCCGGACACTGCAGACGTGTGAGGCCATCAGCATCACACAGGTTGTAGAAGGAGGCTCAGGGCACTCTCCTGCTCCCTCAGCCCTTGTGGAGACCTTGTAGGTGACCATATCACAGCAGCAATTTGAGGTGGGGGCTGCTGAAGAGCTGGGGGTTTCACCTTGTGGTGACGCTTGGCAGTACAGGGCAGAGTTGAGACCTTGATGCTGCTCCGTGGTAGTGGTATAGACAACTAGAGTGATAAGGGACAAAGTGGTGTGTTGTCAATACAAGTTGATGAGCAGTCTTAATTAAAGAAAAAAACCAAACCACAAACAGCTTTCAAATTCAGTATTGCTTTCTCCAGCGATAGCTTTGCATTCAGCATCCCTTGAGGGCTCATTTGACCCCAGACCTGTTTGCTTTCCTGATTTTGTATGGCAGCTGGAAGGCGAATTAGTGGCCCTAATTCTACTACTTGCGTTCTGTGTGACTGATCGCATAAGTCTTCCCCCACCTTCTAGGTTTAATTATACGTAATTTTGATTTATTTTATATATTTATGGTATAAATCAAAGGTAGAAGGTACAATGAATCAGCTCCTCCTAGGGAACAGCAACCTGTACACATAAACAAAGAGGCTTTTGTCAGCTATTAATGGAAACATTGATTACTCTCCTATTGCTTTGGTAGCCTGCCGAAAAGCTCATAAAGCAGCAAACTAAACTCTTCATTAAACTGTCCAGGCTCTAAGTGCCAGCATGTGGATGCCAAGTGTATGTTGAGCATGTTTCAGCTGCATGGTGCCTCCAGGAGGAAATGCAAACTCTTGTTATTGTACTGCTGCGCTGCAGGAGACCTTCTTAACATCTTCCCTTTCCATTCCTTTGCAGATGATGCCAGCTCAGGAAAGGATAGCCAGGTACCTGAAGGCTCCAATGGAGAATATGAAGATCATTCTGGGAAGCAATGGGGTAAGGAGCAGTGTATGTTTGTTGTTTTTCCTCGATTCTTTGTTCAGTGCTATTCACGTGGCACATTTCCTTCAGCTGCTGAAGGAAAGGAAAGGCAGAGTGACTGGAGTGAGTTCTCCCTACAGATAGTCAAATAATAAACAGAGCGTCAGCTGAACACGTCAGTGTGAACGGATCCCATCCAAGGGTCCTTCTGTGAAATGCAGCCCCTGGTCCACTCGAGGACCCCCTGCCATATCCCCCAGCATGGTCCTCCCTTGCATTTGTTTTTCTGGGCAGTGACTTTCTTTTGCATGTGCAACTATTACAGCTTTCATAGACTCTCTGTAAAAGGCATATTGACTTTTACAGCAATATTTCCAAAAGCCTTCAGTGCCAACATAACCCTGCTCCCACTGAGGGCAAATGGGACGTCTGACTTCACTTCAGGAGAATTAACATTAGGCCAAAGCTGAGTATTTTTTAAAATTACTCTCTCTTTTAGACACCTGCATGAACTTCTCTAAGCCCTGGACTGTTTAAGCATAGGATTATGATGCTGTTGCAGACCTTTGGGGAACTGCTAAAATCTCACTTGGAACAGGTTCTGAATCACCACAAGACTTGCATGTCCAAAGTTTGGGCCAAGCACTCCTTGAAGGGCAATAAGTTGTCAGGCTGTTGCCAAAGAGCTTTTGGCTATTACTGACAGGAGTGCGATCTGAGTTTATGACCTCAAGGGGTGAAGCACAGCATTTCCATTTTGCTCTTGCAGGACATCCCTCCTTTTAATTTTATAATACAGAGACTGCTTTGTAGCACATCCGTGGCCAGGGAGTAGCCTCATAGCAATGGTAGGGGTGGAACCTGTCGAGCTTTCACCGTATGAGTCCCCACGACTTGAGCTGAGGCCAGTTTTCTTCAGAAGCTGGCAAACAAGGGATGTGGTGTGCTGCGGTGTAGTCCAGTCCACACCTGGAGGCAGTGCCATAATAGCTTCGGATTACAGATTTGTCTGAGACTGAGCTTGCTCTGGGAGAGGAAGGTAACCTCCACTCATTCTGGAAAGGGATGACATCATTTGAGAGCTAGAGAAAGGGTGGTTTAGATAAACTACAGGTCGGGAGTCCTTCAGGAGGGATTCAGCAGCTAGCAAGAAAAGCTGCTGTCTCTCCATTCTTCATTACCCTGGTGAAGTTAGGAGCAGACATTGAATGTCATGGCAGATGTGCTCCTGGTAGAGCTGGTGAATGATGGATCAATACAACAACAATATTAAGAAAATAGATGTAAGCACTACTGAAATTATTAGGCATTGACAATCTCGTATCAGATTGTGTCTTACTCTGTGCTGCCCTGGTTCAGTCCTTCTTTGTGCTGCAGAGTGTTCCCGCACCTCTGCTTTTTCCCCTTTCCCTCCCTCCTGTCTCCTGGGAGGGGGCGGGGCCCAGCCACACACACGCCCAAGCCCTTTCCAACCAGCAGCGCTCACCAGCAAAGTGCTGATGTGAGCTGGTGTGCAGGGAGGCTCAGTGTGTGTCTGCAGGTCTCTGGAGGATAATGGGTGAAAGAGCAGTTTGTGTTTACAGAGTCCTGGGCCCTAGAGAAGTGGGAGAGGAGAAGCATGGTAATAAAAAAAAGCTCCACTTTGCTTTCCATCTACCATCATGGAGTGGTATTGCTGGGGAGGGGTCCTGCCTCCATCAAGAGCAGGGAGCTGATATGGGGAAAGATAGATACCCCCATCCACATCTTCCTACAACTGACTGAGTTCTTATCCAAAAGGCTTGAAAGCATTTCAATACTTAGACATACTATGACTCTTTTTTGTATAAGTATCACGAAAACTTGAAGTGAACTGTCACTACGTGGAGGTAGTTGTGGCAGATCACGGCAGACTCCATGTTTCAGCTAACCACCTCTCTTTGTATGAGCAACATCTGACAGGAACCTCTGGGACAAATCGATGCACCTTGAGGTGTCCCACAGGGAGAGGAGGCTGCTGAATTCTTCCCAGGCCTTTGTGCCAACAACCTTCTGTTTCTTTTAATTTTCATTAGCTCGAATAAATCTTTGTGGTATCACAGTGTTTCAGTAAGGAACCCATACACAACACTGTCTCTTTGTCCCCATCCACTTATGTTTCCCCTTGCTCTTGTGTGTGGCATAATTTATACTGTACAAATGTGTGGTTCATGTTTATGAAGCAAATGCCAAGTGATGTGGAGGAGAACAAGCATGTGAAGTATAAATAAGAGAAAGGCACTTTGTAATGGCCTTCGCTGGCACTCCAACAAGCAAAACTTCTGTAAATGGTACAGATTTGGGGACAGACATTTACTAGCACCAACTCAAAAGAGGATTTTTCTGCCTTTCTCACACTGCTGCTTCTCCCTCTTTCTCCTTTGTGCTTGCTGGGGCTCTTTTTCTCTCTTATGTGTGTGTGTCTCTTTCTCCTTCTTTGTTAACTGGCTTTTCTAAACTTGTCCAATTCAGGCTTTTATCAAGGAAACATTCAGGACTGTGTAAATGGGATCTGGTTTCAGCGTATTGCACACAGCCTGGAGTGGCTTTTGAGACCACATAATCACTTAACCTTCTTTAAACAGAAGAAAGACAGACAGAAAGAGCCAAAGAAGTTTAGCTTTACCTGTAGTTTGGTATGTATCTGGGCAACAATGTACGAGGAGTGAATGCAAAAGTCCAGACAGATTCATGGGAGTTGCAGTGGGAGGAAACCCAGAAATGTTATAGGCCTGCTTTTTTGGGAGGAAAGAGAGTTTCTGTCTTGCAGTGCCCTTACTGAGCAGGGACACCTCCAAGTCCTCCTGTAATTGCTGTGGAAGTATTGATGTGGAAGCGTGGGAAGGGAAGGTGACAGCTTAGAGTCACTCACTGGACTCTTCACTCTGCCGGGCAGCATGGCTGTCCTGTCTCCAACCTGCTCTTTGCTAGTTAGTCCCAACCTGGGAACCCCACCTGGCCAGGATCTACTCCTACCTGGACCTGCAGTTCCCGCTCTCGGAGTAAATTACTGCCGTATTAGAGGATAACTGTTTAGACCCATTTCACAGCTGGTTCTTAACCTCTCCGTGCACCTTGCAGACATTTACTCAATTTCTACAGTGACAGCCCTTATCAGCATGTCTCCCTCAGCTCAGACTTAAACTTCGGCATGTCATTGCTCACAACGTGCAGCTCTGACAGGGTTAATTGTCTCTCTGGGATGGTGATTGTTTTTGCTAGGAGGGGGCCTTGCAGCAGACCTCCAAAGGAATACTCACCAATTTACGCACCACAACCTGTGGAGCGGGATAGTATGTCACACTTGCTGCTCAGCTGTCACGGCAAGGACTTTCAGTGCCGGAGTCGCTCTGGTTCATTAGATTACACATGAAAGTCTCTGTACGGAGAGCAATGCATTTCTGAGCAGGAGTTTGAAATAACATGAAGTGGCTGGGACCCAAAATGACAGCCAAGGGGGACAAGGGAAGGCTGCGGAGGCAGATGGTTTCCCCTACAGAAAAGGACTCTGAAGAGAGGGGTATGCCAAAGGGTGTCTTCTTCTTGGGCAAGGCTGCAGGGGGGTGAGGACTAAGGGGTATGTTCACAGACTTCAGAGGGCAATGGCTGCTGTTCCCCAGTGCTTGGAGAGAGGAAGCTGCAAACCAGCCTCCTCCATTCAGCAAAGCTCCGCTATAATGCACATCCCAGAGCTTCTGTCTCAGCCCTGAGCAGCAGGGCTGGCTCTGTAGTACAGAGTCCCACCGTGCCATCCTGAAGCTAACTGCCCTGATACCTGAAGCACAATGTTCTCAGCTTGCTTTGGTGTGTTATATGCTACTGAGGTTGTGGCTTTCCAGCTGCCGTTGGTGAAGGCAAGTGGCTGATGGGCGTAATTCAATCCAGTGTGCTGCAGAGCAGGCCACACATTACCTGTTCCTCTTTTTTCTGAAGAAAAGGATGTGGGAGGATTTACCAGCAGAGTGCAGAAATGCAGGGCTGAAGAGTAAGCTCATGGTAAGCAAGAAATAGGGTTCAAAAGTAGCGGGAGAAACCCGTTGTGGAAATGCTGGATGGACTTGGAGGAGAAACTGGCTTTGCCAAAATAAAAAAAGAAGACGGGTGAATTTGGCAGGATTATTTTGGATGTAGGGGAAAAGTGCCAAGTAGGAGTCAGAAGTGGCGTTAATCTTAGCAAGAGGCTGCAGTTAGAAGTGCCCCTGGATTGGCATTGCATAATTAAAGTAACTGAGAAATTTGTTGTTCTTTACAGGATACCATTAGACAAGCTGTTACCTTGCAACAGATCATGTTCTATTGTTCCAACTCTCTTAAAATTTTTTGCAAAGATCTTTTTCTTTCTGTTGTTTAGTTAGACCAACTCATGACTTTACAGGAAAACTCTCTGCAATGTCATCAAAGCTCCTAGGGTGTAAAGGTGCCACCTCTTTTCCCTCTTGAATTCTGACATAAAGTTAGGTGCAGTTGAGGGTATAAGTTTCAGATTTTGCCAGGTGAAGACCTTGCATTTCTCTAGTGTTCTTGTCATTGCCGTTAGAAATATTGGTGATTTCCTTGCTAAGACAAGGTGACTATCTTAACCATGATTCTGTCCACCAGCAGCTACTGCTTCAGTTTCTCCATTTTTGGGATGGACTGGCATGGGGTATTTTCTAATAACACACTGAAGGGCTTTTTATTGGGTCTTTCCATTTGTCTGTTACTTCTTTGGGCCTTTCAATACGAATTTTTCATAAATTAATGTTGAATGAATTGCATACATTTAAGTTCAAATCAATGTATAAAAGTCTGGTACACTTCTAAGACTTTCCTACATACTGAAAAGATGTTGACTTCTTAAGTCCTGTGAAAGCCAGTGAGAACTAAGGGGCAAAACACGTTCAGAAAATGAAGCTTCAAGTGACCAGCAAAAGACTGAGAAAATGGTCAGCCTGACAGGAATCTGAGGTTTTTCCATTGCTATTGGCTAAGGGCTTGCATTTGTGGCATGGAATATGGTAACAATTATAATGTGATTATGGGGCCGCATTTTGCTTTCAGCTACAATAGCATGATTTTGGTATTATTTTTTGAGACGATCTGACACAGTTGCCTTACGGACACTGAGAAATTCCCGAGTTGTGCTATGCAGAAGGCTAATGCGGTGTCCGTAGCAGTCCAATAGAGGTTCAAATGCACCAGGCTGGATGATGTCTTCTTTCTAAGGAAATCAGTTTGAGTTGATATGAGAAAGAGCGATACAATGGTGTGTATGGGGCTGCCGGGTGCCTCTCAAGCAAATTTGTCCATCACACTTGACAGCAGTATCCTTCTTTGCATGCCTTTTGCTCACCACAGTCAATTTGTCATGCCTTTTTCAGCCCGGCCCAGGTTCACGCAGCCTGCCAAGATGAGACGGAGAGTGATTGCCCGTCCTGTTGGCAGCTCCATCCGCCTGAAGTGCGTGGCGAGCGGGAACCCACGGCCTGACATCATGTGGCTGAAGGACAATAAGCCCCTCACACCCCAAGAGATTGGAGAGAACAAGAAGAAGAAGTGGACGCTGAACCTGAAGAACCTGAAGCCAGAGGACAGTGGCAAATACACCTGCCGAGTGTTTAATAAAGTTGGAGAAATCAATGCAACATACAAAGTTGAAGTAATCCGTAAGTGCAGCCACTGGGGTGGAAAGGCAGGAAAGCAGCTTTGAGCAGAGGGCTGGCTGAGTAAAGAGAGTGTGATGGCAAGTGTGCAGTGCCGATAGCTGGACACAGAAATGGGGAAGTGTTAAAACGGTCAGCAGAGACAGAGAAAATGTTACTGAAACTCTAGAATAAACCTAATACCAGGGCAAAACAGAGTAGCAACAATACAACTTAGTAGCTGAAATTAGGAGAGGTACTTGGGAAACAGTCACCTTTAGGGCACCTGCATGGTAAAAGTTTACCATTACCCAGTTCGATCTTACAGTACCAACAGAGTATGTTCAAGGACAAACTGAGAATTAACTGAGAAAGCCCTTTCATGTACCATAGAGGAAAGGTGGAAGTATTTAGGATGGCCCAAATTACTCTATCATCAGATCGGTAATAGGGTGAAAAACGAAACAATTTCAAATTTAGTCTAGGTAGCCGTAATAGGAGGTCCACGTCATTAGAAGTCTCCGCAGGGAATTAGCAGAAATCTTATGACTAGAGTGATTAGCCAGACAAGAATTTAGGGCCATATTTTAACAAACATTTGGCCATCTGAAGTTTCAGGTGGGTACAAATTAGATGGTTAAAAAAAAAAAAATCCCACTAGGATCCCATCTGTATCTTTAGATGCCTACATGGCTTTAAAGATTCAATTTTTAGAAGATGAGCTGTGGGAGATTACCCTGCATTGTGGTGGAATAGAGTAAATTGCTCTTCAGAAATTGCTCCCCTTCTTCTGTCTAGCTATTCTGATTCTTGGTCTCTAATCTCCTGTTTCCTCTATTATTACTGAAGATAATTATACTCAAATCCTACCTAAGTCTATCAGGGAAGAGCTCTTATTCTTAAATCATTGTGCTTTGTCTATGACATCATCATAAGTTGTCATGGAAATGATTACAGAGCAGCCAACTCAAGAAAGTGGAGAAGATGAGCTGAGTGGAGGGAAGATTGAAGAGCCTTCATTAATGAGGAGCAGGGGCATAGGAGGTTATTTCCAGCCACATGGAGAGCATGTTGTTTGTCTGTCTGTGCATACATTTTAGCATGAGAAAGTTTATCCCAGTGTGAAAGATTGTTCTTAAAGGTAAAGATCTGTTCTCTGATAAGTCCTTTCTCTAGAATCACAGGAATTAAAAGCACATGTGGGGAGCTCTGTTGGGCTCCAAAAAGGCACAAACCTGCTGGACATCTGGGATTGATAAAGATGCAGCTGTGTGGAGACAGTAAAAACATGTGTTTACACTAAAACCAGGAGCAGACACAGGGAAATGAATCAAGCCCCATCCTAATGGCAGCTGTGGCATTTTCACTTCATCAAAACCAGACAGCACCAGGAACAAACCCCTTTCTGTGTCCCTGTTTATCTTGGTTTTTATCAACTTAAAGATGTATGTAACCTTTGTTTTCATTAGCTTTTGCTGGCTAGGAGTGAAAACAGTAACCAAAGCTGGAACCAGAGTCAAGGAGATAAGGGCATTAAGTAGTTTTCAGACATTTTTCTATTTTTAACATCATTCTGTGGAGCATTACAGGTTTTATTCAATTTCCTTCTTTTTTTTTTTTTGTCCCCCTGAGACTCCACTCCTAAGTCCTGCTTATCTGAGTCTCAGTCTCCCCAGCTGTGATTCCTGCTCATAGTCCTAAGGCAAAGCCTATGGAGACCACTGTGGTATTTTTGTTTCCCAAGCACATCTTTAGAGCCCTCATTATTGAAAATATCCTGATTTTTGAAAGAGGGTCCATTGTTCCTTCCCCTCACCTCAAAGCCAGTGCTGGTGGGAGCTGTTTTGTTACATGCTCAATCCAACAGTGTTTGCCATCAAAAGCGGTCGATGATAGCCAGCAGTTACCACCCACTGTGGTACCATAATTCCTCTCTGTGCCTAGGATAGAAGTTTGCAGTACCTCCTTGTCTGGAAACTGTGACTGATTCCTCTAATGCTAGCATTAAAAAAAATCCAAACATTCCTCAGAATGAGGGATATATTTTTCCTTTTACTTTTGTGGTGTTGACACAACCTAAGGCTTAACGATCATGCTGGAAAGGATTGTCTTGTGAACGTCTTGTGTTTGATTTCCTTTCCTACCATCTTGTTTCCTTCATCAGCTGAGACTTGAGGCAAAAAACTTTGTGAGAAAGGAAAGATTTTTTTATTGGCTAGAAAAGCAAAAGCCACAAAAATTTGCTCCATAGTGAGTGTGGGGATGATTAGACTGAAGAAAGAAATAATGAAAGCAAGGAGGTGAGGATGAAGAAAAGATCTTCTTCATCGGTAGTGCCTGTGGTCTCAACTTCTCTAGCAATGGATGACATGGCACGGAATGGCTTCCAGTAGAGTTTGGTCCCCATGGGCAGCTTTAGTCCCCCAGGCCCAGCAACAGAGATGACAGATATCTCCTGAAGGACTCCCAGCCAAAAGATGAGACAATATCCACAGCCTGCCATTAGTCTGTGAAAGAAGGGGCCTTTTTCCCATCCAATTTTGTCTGTCCTTATGAACATTTGGGAAGACCAAAAGAAGAAGAAACATGTCTCACCCCACCCCTCATTGTCCCCAGACTGGGAGTAGCCACAGTGGTTCTGGTGTGGACTCTCTCTTATTTTTACCTGTAAATAACATGGTAAGAAACTGAGGTGTGTCTGAGAATACATAAGGTTCTATCATATTCATCTGTAAATTGCACCCTACCAGACATGGTGGTAAGAGACACAGCATCACAGAATTGCTGAGGTTGGAAGGGACCTCTGGAGGTCATCTGCTCAGGCAGGGTCACCTAGATCTCATTGCCCAGCACCATTTCCAGACAGCTTTGGAGTATCACCAGGGACGGAGATGCCACAATCTCTCTGGGCAACCTGTGCCAGTGCTTAGTGACCCTCACAATAAAAACGTGTTTCCTGACGTTTACAGGAATCCTTTTGTGTTTCAGTTTGTGCCCATTGCCTCTGGTCCAGTCACTGAGCACCACTGAAAAAAGCCTGGCTTCATCTTCTTTACACCTCACTTCAGATATTTATAAGCATTGATAAGACATCATCAGGGTCAATATCAAGTGAACATTTACAGGAAATAATCCACTTAATTTGTGTTCAGACCTGTACTAGTGCCCAAATTTAATCCTGAAATGGGTTTTGGACTTTTTGGCTAGTATCAGGCCATTTATCTTCCTCTGGTCATGACTCAAGAAAGATCACAGCAGCCTCTGACCCTGTAGGTCAAGGTACATCATTAAGATCCCATTATTCTGAGATATGGTCCCTGAGACATGGGGATAAGTGAGAGTACAAGGAAGGATTGCCCCTTTTGTCATCTTATAGCTGCAGCTTACAGCAAGGGAATGGGGAAATTCAGCACTCCAGACTAGACTTACAATACTTGCCAAGGAGCAGAAAGTCCAGGCCTGACTTGTATGGTGTCAAGTAATACCACCACAAACTGGGTACCAAATATAAATGCTTCATGAGTGATGTGAGAGAGCAGAAACACAGCAAAGACAGAAAAACCTTCTCTAGGACATTCTTAGGACCCTGTTTTCTTAGCAGTTAGGAGGGTTGTTCAGTGTACAGAGGAGAATGATGAAGAAAATCTTCCAAAATATAAGGGCTAAGAGGGAGAGCAAACTTTTCTCCAGGTCTGATGCAGATAGAGTAAGTAACTTCCTTGTTAGAAAGAAGAAGACAGATTGAGCATGAGAAAAGATTTGCTAAGCCTCAGACAATGGAAGAGTTGTCTGCAGAGGTGGGAGAGCATCTACCATTAGAGGCTTTGGCAGAGGCTGGGCAAATTTATATCAGGAGAGGTTTGCAGAAATCTCAGCCTGCCTTGGGGCAGGGAGTTGGAATAGACAATTATTTCGTATCCCTCCTACACCTTTTTCCTATGTTTCTGCAATCACAAATTAACGAGATTGGCAAACACCTTTTTCCATGGAGCTCCCTGTGTTTTTGTGCAGAGAGGACGAGGTCCAAGCCCATCCTGACAGGAACACATCCCGTCAACACAACGGTAGACTACGGTGGGACCACGTCCTTCCAGTGCAAAGTCCGCAGCGATGTCAAACCTGTCATCCAGTGGCTGAAAAGGGTGGAGTACGGCACAGAGAGCAAGTACAACTCAACCATCGATGTTGGGGGACAGAAGTTTGTTGTGCTGCCCACAGGGGAGGTCTGGTCCCGTCCCGACGGTTCCTACCTGAACAAACTGATGATTACTCGAGCCAAGGAAGAGGATGCAGGCATGTACATTTGCCTAGGGGCAAACACCATGGGCTACAGCTTTCGCAGCGCTTTTCTCACAGTCCTGCCAGGTGAGTTATGCCTTTTTTCCCCCATTGGAACCAATAGTCTGCATCATGGTATTTACGAATACAACTGCTGATGCCCATGGGGCTCCATGGCCCTCTATGATGCTGTGCTGATTTAGGCTAGCCCAGTTCTGATAAGAATGAATGAGGACTAAATCAGCCCTGATTTAAATCAGACCCTGCTGAAATCCTCTTGATGATGTTTCCTTTTATCCCTGCATGGAAGAGGAGCTGGGAAAGGATACTGCAGTATCACTTCAGTTACACGGTGCAGGATGTGAGGGGAACTGAATAACAACACAGTTTGCAACCCCACCCCCTTACATTTCTCCTTCCTCTTGCTTTTATTTATTTGCTTTTATTGGTAAAATGAAACAATGATACAGGCCCATAAAGAGAGAAGAATAAAAACTGTCCCCGTCACAAGGAAAGGAAAAGAGCGAGTGTGAAAGAATGCTTGATTAGTTAAATTCTTACCCAACGATCCCCTGGGGACCCTCGTACCAAACTCGCAGCTGCTTCCTTCTCTCCCCAGGCCTCAGAGCTGGTGGCCACATCCAACTCAGGCTGTATTGAGTTTGTTTGAGGCACACCATCCTTGCTTTGTCATTTACTCCTTTGCCTCCTGATTGCAGTTCTGCCCTGATAAATATTTTTTATTGAAAAGGGCATTTCTTTCTGCCTCACCTTGCTGTGAGAATCTAGCTTCAGATCCACCAGATTTATGACAAAAATCAATCTTACTGCTTTTTCTTGTCTTCACCACTACAAGGCCAACACAGTTAAGAGAGTGCAGGAGCTGGAGCCAATATCAGAACATTTTAGCTGTCAGATCTCATGGGATGTCTCCAGTCAAAACACCAGTGAGAGACAGGGATCATTAACTCTCACAGGCTGTTAGGACTGGTTTTCTGTGTAGGTAGCAGGGAAAATGCTCATGACTTCTTCTGCCCACTGATTACCAAAGCTCTGCATCTTAGCAGCCATCAAGAGTCACTGGCTTGAACTTAGGTACTGACAGCAGGTTGCCAAGTAAGAGAATGCTCTTGGCATCTTCTTCATCACTTAGATTTAGGATTAAACTCCCACTGGAAAGCCTCTCAATCCCAAGGAAAAGGCTGCACGGGTGGGATATAAATCAAACCCTCTAGGAGTTTCTGAACTATGAGAGTTTGATCCAGCTCCCACTGAAATCAGTGTGAGATTTTCCACTGATTTAAATGGGACTATAATGAGGCCTCATACCAGAACCAGAGCCTGCAGGCCTGTTGTTATTGGCAGTGATGGAGAAGGAGAACCCAGTTTGCCCTTAGAGACAAAGATGTTGTTGCAAGGCCATGAGTTAGAAAAACACAATTTTGCTTGTAAATCTACCAGATTTGACATAGACAGCTCTGAAGAACAGCATGGATGAATATCAAAACACTTTTTTTTTTCAGCCCAGCAGAGGATTTCTGCCAACCAACATGAAGGCTGTTGTTTTCATGGTCAGCTGATGGGTCAGTTCTCTGATCCTGTCTTGCGTTGAACAGCAGGCTGGACCAGATGACCTCCAGACTCCTCTTCCAGCCTAAGTTATTCTGTAATATCTAGTGTTGGTGAATCAAAGTTTTGTCTATTGAGGTCAACAGTATAGGTCCTCCTGATGTCAAAAAGACCACATGGTATATATTTCATATTTCAAACTAGACATAGGATTATTTGTCAAGGAGAGAAAAAGACATTAGTGTCTTAAAGTAGTTTGGCTTGAAAGTTAAGTGATATATGTTTGAATGTAACATATTGGGCGATTTGGATAGCCTTGGTTTTCAAAGTTTCTTGAGTGTCTTACTGCAAGCTGAATTCTGTGCCTAGATATTTTTCAGGGCTTTGGAAATCCCAGCTGATAGCTACCTAGATGAGGATTTTGACAGCTAGGATCCTACCCCAGCACTCCTTTTGGGTCTATAAATCAAGAGATCAGACTGAGAAAGCAGAGTTTTCACCCAGGGATGTACAGGCAAAGAGGGAAAGGGGGAGGTAGGTGTGAAAGATGCTGTCTGAAGCATCTTATCTCCTCTGGTAGCTGAATTTGCTGCCCTTGGAAAGCCAGCAGCAGCTCCAAAGAGACTAGTGGAGGTAGAGCCCATTTGGCATAGGAAGTTGGACACACACTTTAATGCTGTGTGAACTTTCAGTTCTCCATGGCTTGGGCACCAAGGAGGGGACACCAGCTCACCTACATTTTTCCCATCCTTCAGCCTTCCTCCCAGCCACACTAGAAACTCAAGACAACACCTCCAAAACACTACATTCGTGCTGCCTGCCATGGCAGAGCATTGCTGAGTAGCTCCGGTATCGTTAGACAGGAATACTAAAGAGTGTCTAAAGCCCACGCAGCTACACCTGGCAGAGGTGAGTGGCCAACGTGCCATGGCTCTGCACAACCCGATTGTGCCTCCTAGGTTGTTGACATGGAGGTATTACTGACACGTTCCATGTTGTGACCTCCAATTTGAGCAGCAAAACCTACCCCATCGCAGAGTGAGGATGTTGGGAAACTCTCTCGGGCTGGCCCTAGTGCATCTATTAAAGATTGGATAAGAAAGTTAAAAAATCCCCCAAAGACTCCCCTCCCAACCCCTAAACCAGAGAAAATGAGTTGCTTGTCCTTCCAGGAGCACTGAAAGGCAAAACAGTTACCAAACATCATGTGCTGGCTTGATTTCTCCCTTGTTACTTGGCCTGGCAGGGTTGTCAGACAGCCTGTACAAAAGCCAGCCCAAGTGTGACATCTGTTTTGAATCCACTTTGCCTGCATTTAATTAACTCTTTCTGTCTCTTTGCTGCCATAATGTCCAGATCCCAAGCCTCCAAGTGCACCTGTGCCCCCTTCCTCGGCCAGCAGCCTGCCCTGGCCCGTGATCATCGGCATCCCTGCTGGAGCCGTCTTCATCTTTGGGACAATCCTCTTGTGGCTTTGCCAGACCAAGAAGAAGCCCTGCTCCCCTCCAGCTGCTGCCCCTGTGCACCGACCGCAGCCCCGGGACAGGATCTGTGTGTCCCAGGTCCCCGACAAAGACTGCATCTCCTCCATAAACTATGAGGAATATGTTGCCCAGCAGCAGCATTTACTGTCCCAAGGACCTGCACTCGCCCCAGCTATGGCATCCAAAATGTACCCAAAGATTTACACGGACATCCACACCCACACCCACTCACACGTGGAAGGCAAAGTCCATCAGCACCAGCACATTCAGTACCAGTGCTAAGACGGTGGCCGTGTACAGTAGCTCGTTTGGGCTTTTCCTCATGGTACCTCAGTAGAGACTGCGCCACGTCAGCTCACACTGCCAGCAATAGGCAAAGCAGACAGAAAAGATTATATATATAATTTTAAATATATATATACATATATATATAATTGTATATGCGTGTGTGTATGTGTGTG